>NW_026057585.1:103943441-104032781 GCF_023721935.1 Panthera uncia
GGCTCCCCTCCGCCCCCCCCCCGCCCCCCCGGGCCCGCGGGGGGGGGGGGCCCTCCCCCTTTTTTTTCCCCGCGCCCCCCCCCCCCCCCCCCCCCCCCCCCCCCCCCCCCGGCCTCCCGGACCGCCTGCTGACCTCCCGTATGGTCACTCGAGTCGGCACCGACCATGCACTCCTGTGCCTGTCCCCTCCCGGAGACGGTCAGGGGCGGGTCCGTCGGTGCCGGGGTCGAGTCGGGTGGCTTCTGAGTGGATCGGCCATCTGACCGACCTGCCTCGTTGGCTCACAGGGCAGCGTGCCTCCCGTCATGGCGTTCCACCTGGGTTCCCTGGGCTTCCTGACCCCCTTCAACTTTGAGAACTTTCAGTCCCAAGTTACTCAGGTGATACAGGGTAAGTGGGAATGTTCTGGAACCCTCAAGCAGTTCTGAATATGGGATTGTCTTCTCACTTGGTGTTTGGGTTTTTCAACGACATACAGAACAACACTTCGTAAGTGTTTCGGGATTCAGAGATTTAAAAATTTTGCATGGTTCAGACATTTCTGCCTAACGTTGAGAAGTTGAGGCCACGCGTGAAGGTACGTGTGTGCTGGTTGGTAGCAGCGAAGTGACTTTCACAGAAGGCACAGACGTGTTGCTCTGGAGCTGGGAGAAGGCGGGCGGCCCCCGGTCAAGCAGGGGTGCCTCTGCCTCCTGTGGGTGCCGCCACCCCATCCCTGCTGGCCCCCAGGCAACGCGGCTGTCATTCTTCGGAGCCGGCTGAAGGTCAGGGTCGTGAAGGAACTCAGAGGGAAGAAGATGGCCGTCCCCAACGGGGTCAGCGAGAACGGAGTGCTGGCCGCGGACCTGGCCGCAGAGGCTGGGAAGCAGGCCATGCAGTACCAGGTGTGTGGGCACGTGCCCTCGCGGACCCCAGGCCTTGCCCTGCCTGTCACATGGCCGCGGGGAAAGGCACAAGGTGGGAGGACTCCGGAGTGGGGTGAGGGGTGGGAGGGGCCTGACCTCAGGGCCTTCCAGAGAGTCCGGGAACAGTGCGGGTGCCTGTTGGGCAGACCACCCGGGGCAGCCCTGCCGGCCCCTCCCAGTGTGCGGTGGCCTCGTCCCCCCAGGTCCTGAACGAGGTGGTGATCGACAGAGGCCCCTCCTCATACCTGTCCAATGTGGATGTCTACCTGGACGGGCATCTCATCACCACGGTACAGGGTGACGGTAGGTGGGCACCCGGGGTCCCGCGGGGTGGGGGTGGGCAGGAGCCCACGGAGAGTGACCCTGCGGCCTGTCCACCAGGGGTGATCGTCTCCACCCCGACGGGCAGCACGGCGTATGCGGCCGCCGCCGGGGCCTCCATGATCCACCCCAACGTGCCGGCCATCATGATCACGCCCATCTGCCCCCACTCGCTGTCATTCCGGCCCATCGTGGTCCCCGCGGGGGTCGAGCTGAAGGTCAGAGTCCACCCTCCACCCTTTCTGGCTTGAGCTCTCGTCTGGGACCTGTGATGCTGACCACCCCCCGCGCCCCCGGCTGGGACCCCAGCACATACTGGGCCGTGGGCCCTTCCTCCCTTGCTGGGTGTGGGAGGGGGCCTCACTCTCATCCTTGTCTGTCCGGTTGGCAGGGGCAGCCCTGAGAGCCGGGCTGTGGCCCTTAAGGGGCAGAGACAGTCCCTACTGGGTGGGGGCAGGGTGAGGGACGCCGAGCGAGGACTGGGGGCCTTGGGCCTGGCGTGCACATGGCACCCGCTGCTGCTCCCCCGTCTCCGCTGTCTGCCTGCCTGCCTCACGCTCCCTCCTTCGGTCCGCCCTAGGCCGGTGTGCCCCGGCCGAGAGCCCCGGCCGTGAGCCCTGGTGCACAGGGCCATGTCTGCAGGTCACAGAGAGGACTGGACCCAGACCCCTGGCCAGTGTCCCTAACCCTGGGCGGATGGGCAGCGGCTGGGCCTCACCACCGCCGGTCCTGTTTCCCAGGGCTGGTGTCGGCGAGACATACGCTAATCCCTTCAGGGCCTGGGACCGCCTTGGCATAGTGTGGGTGCTGTGGACGCCTCCGTGGTTCCTCCCGACCGGTGCTGCCCTCCCGGGGTGGGGGTCGAGGCGCTCAGCTGCACTCATGAGCCCACACCTACCTGTCCCGCTTGACCCCTTCCTTCAGATCATGCTGTCACCGGAAGCCAGGAACACTGCGTGGGTGTCCTTCGATGGACGGAAGAGACAGGAGATCCGCCACGGAGACAGGTGTGTGCGCCGTGGGGCCGGGGCAGGGCGGGCCCGGGAGGTACGGGCCCCGTAGGCAGAGCTCCGTCACCGGGGAGGGGATGCGGACTGGCGCCTGTCGGGCAGCTGGTCGCACGCGCAGCATGTGGCCCCACGTTCTGCTGTACGCGGGCGACAGACCCACGGTCCCTCCCCCCCGGCCCGCCCTGGTGCTCCGCTGAGCCCCCGGCCCGTAGCTGTCTAGAAGGTGAGACCGGCCCCGGGCTGTGAAGCAAGTAGCGTGAGCAGCACAGAAACGGTTCCCGGCCGGGCTGGGGTGGACATGGCCCTTGGGGAGGGGTCTCGGCCTGGTGCCGGGGGCTCACCTGTGTGCGCTGCGTTGCCCCCCTGCCTCAGCATCAGCATCACTACCTCTTGCTACCCGCTTCCCTCCATCTGCGTCCGAGACCCCGTGAGCGACTGGTTTGAGAGCCTGGCGCAGTGTCTGCACTGGAACGTGCGGAAGAAGCAGGCGTACTTCGAGGAGGAGGAGGAGGAAGAAGAGGAGGAGGAAGAGGAGGAGGAGGAGGACGAGGGGGAGGAGGGGGAGGAGGGCTAGGCCTGAGCTCCTGCCGTCCACACCCGGGACCCCAGAGTCCCAAAGCTGTTCTGCTGCCTCCTTCCCCTCGCCCTCCGGGAGCGGGCTGGCCTGAGCACGTGTGCTGTGCGCCCCGCGCGCAGGCGTCACGGGTCACGGCACTTTGGCCTGTAGCCAGAGGAAGAGCCGGGATCTGCCTTTCGTCGACCAGATCGGCTGTTTTTAACATTTTAAATCTGACTTCTTTTTTGCATTTCTAAACAAGAAAAGTGAGTGACGGCGGGGGACTCTGAAGCAGACACCGTGCTTACCCGTGTTGTGGGTCGGAGCCTGGGTCCTGGGGCAGGGACACCCGGCTGGATGTGCTTTCTGTAATTTCTTGTCAGGAAACTTGTGCTTAAATCAGTCTATTGAAATTCAGAGGGGATCAGAACGGATTGATCTGTCTTTCCATGTCGAAAATAAATGTCTCGTAGCCAAAAATCTCACTTTAAGCTACCACAATTTCCCCCTTAAATCTTGCACCTTTTTCGCCGAAAGGACTCGGAGGGGACGCTTCTGCAGAGAGCGGTTTGGTTTGATCGGCTGACGAGCGGAGGGTCCCCTCTCCCTCCTGCGCCTCGTCTGGGCCTCCCCGCCGTGGCCCCCAGCCCTCCTCTCCTCCCTGCTGTGGGGTGACAGGTGCCAGCGCTGTGGCCCCACCGGCCCGGAGGACGCCTGGTAGGGGGTCAGGCCCACACACATTCCTCACGAAGCCGGGACGGCGTCCTCTGCACCCTGGAAGATATTTTAAATCCTGTGTCTACTTTGTAGAGATGATTTTAAACTTTCTGAACTGCTATGTACAGATTTTATTGTACACTCTGAAGATTTAAGAGGGAAGGGGATTTGTACTGTTGGGAAATGGAGCCTTGTTCCGATGTTTGCACGCGTTCTGTGTGACGCCGTGTGCTGGGACCACTGTGTTCAGCATCGTCGCCGTAGAGGTGACGGTCCAGGAGCGAAGGGTGCTTCTCCCTCGGGAAGCCACTGGTCAGCGAGGAAGGCGGTGCTGGGACGTTTTGTGTCCTTTCTGCTCTCGCTTCTCCCTGGGCGTCTTGGGCTTGCGAGGAAACTGCCAGCATTCCAGTGGCCCCTCAGGCCGCGCGGGGCGTGTGCGTGTGGCTCCGGCCCCTGCTGGTTGTTGCCTGACAGATGTCCTCCAGTCGGGCGTCTGTTTCGGAGTGACTGATTTCTCTTTGAGCTACATCGTTAACCTGTTAAGGTGGCAAGAACGGAAGGGACGGGGCTGGGCCTTGCTCTCCTGGAGGGTCACAGGCCTCATTCTGGAGCTGCTAGAAAGGCTCCGGGGCCCTGGGTGCCACCACCTTCGGCCGGGGGTCTCCGCGCGGCGGGCTGTGCAGCCTGGGTGCCCGCATCTGCCGCGTCCGTGGTTCAGCGTCTGTGGAGCTCGGCAGTCGGCGTGGGGCTCGAAAGGGAGGTGGGCCCTCACCGCCACCTGCCCACGGGCACGGGGCACCGCCAGAGGCCCGCCACCCGGCCTCCCTGGGGCAGAGAGGGGGCCGAACCAAAACTTGGCTTTAGGTCCAAAAGAGAGTGGCGTTCGGAATTCAGGTCGTTCATTTAGACAAAAAAAAAAAACAAAAAGCAAGTCTGAAAGGAGCATGATTTGGAGTGATTTAGAAAACTTGGGATTTTTTGAAGTAATTCTTAATGTTTCATATTGTTAATATCTTGAAAATTTGTTAAATGTTGTCGAAAGCCTTATTACTATTTTCAGATTCTTTCAATAAACAGACTTGTTTAAAAAGTTGGATGGAGTTACAACTGGTATTTGGTTCTTTGTAACCAGTGCACAGACACTAGGGGGGGTAGCCCCAGCCCAGGGCTTCTGGAGCCTGCCGACCCCCTGAGAACCCTGTGGCGAGCATGGGAGGGGCAGGGTCCCACCCAGGCAGCCTCCACCTTGAATCCCACCCCACATGGCCCCCAACGGGCCTGGAGCTCAGAGGGCGGTCCAAGCCCTGCGGGGCGGAGCCCACAGCGAGGACTGGCTCCTGGGGAAATCAGAGGGCTGGACCCAGGAGCCCCCGAGGCTGTCCTCATCACAGCTCAGTCTGGGCCTGTTGGGGTCGGGCGGGCCGGGCCAGGCCCTGGGGCATGCTCACCTCCCTCCTCCCCTGTCCTCTTGACCGGTTCCATGCGGTCTTGACCAGGCTTTGGTGGGGTGGGGGGGGGGAGGCGGCAAAACTTCGCCAGGAGCCAAAGTGCCTGCAGGTGTGCACGAGGACGCGGACAGACCGCGTGCTGGGCGCCCCCAGCCACCTGCAGAGGCCAGAGGCCCGGAGTGGGCAGCTGAACTCTCCTTCCTCCCAGGCCAGCCCTGGAGCATCGGCCTCCTGGGCCCTGTGTGGTCTTGGCCTGGCCTGGCCTGAGCCGTGACCGCCTGCTGCTCTCCTGGCACACGCGTGGGGGCGCATCACCTTACTGCTCCGGTGCCCGCTGCCCCTGGGTTGGCCTCTGCCTGGAAAAGGGCACCTGTGGTCAAGTTTGCACAGGTGTCATGGGCAGCAGGGCGGGACAGCTGCTGGAACTCAATCCAGGCATCAGGGGCTTTCTGAGGCCCAGGCTCTCGGGATTCGAGCCAGCAGTGTGTGTGGAGCCCAGGCGGGGCCTTGTCTCCTCGGCTGGCAGAGGGCCCACTTGGAGGGTGAGGGCCAGAACCAGCTGGCCGGAAGGGCTGGCTCACTGGTGGGCACCGGTTCTGCCCACGAGGCCGCACGTTTCAATAATGGCTGTTGACCTGTGAGCCTTGGACCTTCCTGCTTTGGGGAGAGGGGGGTGGGGGGCACAGAGGCCACAGGCCAGGTACCCCAGGACACCTCCTGACCGGGCTGTGGGCCACTTCTGTGGGCTCCGGTCTCAGGCCACCCCAAGCGTCCGGTCTTCGGGGCTGTAGCCTTGGACACCTGCCCTTTGCTGGCTGCTTCGGAGGAGCACGAGGTCAGACCCTGCCCTGGCCTCTGCTGAGTGCCCCACCCGGCTGGCCTCCCCTCCCTCCCAGGCCAGGCCACAGGCCACGTCACAGCAGTGCTGTCCCAAAGAGCAGCGGTTCCCCCACCCAAGAGCCACCGGGTACCAGGAACCGGCTAGTCTGCCTGGGGGTGACGGGGACCCGGTCGGGGGGACCAGCTGGAGGAGCACAGAGGATGGGTGGGGGGGGTGACAGGGAGCGAGAGGAGGCAGGAAATGCACAGTCACCACATGGAGGAGAGCAGCCACTTCTGGCACATTCTCCTTCAGAAAGATCCAGGCCAGAGCTTGGGTGGTTTTCAGAATCATGGAAACTGAGGATTTGGTGGGAAGAGCGGAGGTGGGTTGAGGATGGGGTGGGGGGTGGGGGGAAAGAGAGGGACGCTGCGCAGGCTCTTTGGCGAACGTGCCTCCCGTGGAGGCCTCCAGTCGAGGCTGGCTTCCCTCCCCAGGAGCATGGAAGACGAAGGCCGGTTTGACCTCAGCCCATGGCTCCCCGCGAGCGCAGCGAGGCCAAGCGTGGCCGGGCCCTGCTCACCAGCACTTCTCCCCAGACACTGGCCTGACGGAGCAAGGGAGCTGCTCCCAAACCCTGTGGTCTTGCTTCCATGACCTTTAACCCCACGGATCCCAGAGGCTGAACCCCAGGGACAGAGGCTGCAGGTGCCCCCGCCAGGACGAGGCCAAGGTAGGGGATGAGGCGGAGCGAGCCCAGGACAGGGGTCGCACCGTGGGGCGTGGGGAAGGGCCAAGGGCTCCCAAGGAGGGCTCACATCCCTGGTTTGGGGACAGGTGGTTTTTCCCAACCAGCTGCCGGTCGGTGCTTCCTGGCAACCTCGGCAGGGGACCTGGCGGCACAGGACAGGGGTCCCCAGCCCTTTTCCCCCCAGTGAATGTGACCCAGGCCCTATTCTGTGGGCTTTTCGGGATCCTGGGTCCCTGCCTGCACTTCTCTGCTGTCCTCACTGTCGCCTGGGAATAGGGCTCCTCTGGGCCTACAGGTGGGGCCATCAGACCAGAGCCTAGACCCAGACGAAGCCTGGTGGGAGCAGGGAGGGCTGGGAAGCCAGGAGGTGCACACAGAGAAGCCCAGCCATCTGGGAAGGACCCAGGAAAGTGGTGCAGCAGAGCTTGCTGTGGACGCGTGCCTTCCCGCTTTCTAGAAAATCACCCTGTATTTATTTATAACTTTTTTTTAATGTTTATTTGCTTTTGAGAGACAGAAAGACTGCAGGGGAGGGGCAGGGAGAGAGGAGAGAGGGAGACACAGAATCTGAAGCGGGGTCCAGGCTCCGAACTGTCAGTACAGAGACCGACGCGGGGCTTGAACCCATGAACCGCAAGATCATGACCTGGGCCTAAGTCGGACACCTAACTGACTGAGCCACCCAGGTGCCCCCCAAAATAATTCTAAAATGAGTGTATTTTCTCCCTCAGACTAGTGAACAGCGCCCGCAGGCCGGGCTTTTCCTGGGCAAGTCTGCAGGGCGGGCCGAGTGGGGCTGGGAGCAGCCAGGGCTGGGCAGGGCTGGCCAGGGGCCTGGCCCAGAGGTGACAAATACACAAAGAAAGCAGAAGTGAAATTCCTGCTCGCTTACGTGCCTACCTCAGAACATACCATGGCGCTGTCTTCGTCACCCCATCCTTCTGAACAAAGTTCACAGAGTAGGTTTTTCTTTGCACAAAACCCTGAGATGCTGGATGACTGCCAGTGGTCCTGGGGTTTAGGGGTCAGTGAGTCATTTGTAGCCAAATAACTTCAAAAGCAAATTTATAAAAACTCAAAATTGTTACAGCAAAATCTGTCTTAGGTTTCATCTGGGGAAACGGTTTTGAAATGATGTCATGTGACTCTGGGGACCTTCCCCTCCCTCCTGGGCTTCCAGTCGGCCACTGAGCAGTGCCGTCCAGGCCTCCAGCCACCGCCTGAGGAAGCCTTGCTGCATGGACACACCCCAGAGTTGGTATCCTGTCCCTTTCTCTTTGTCCCGTCAACAGCTTGTCTCTAAATAGCCAAAGGAAACACTGCTGCCTATTAAGGTCGCATGAGCAATTTTACCACCGGGCCATGTCATTGGGTCATTCACGACAGATATCACAACAACTTCTTCCTTTAACTGGATTCCAGGAAGCAGAATTTTGGGAGAAAGACTACAGACCGGCCAGGATTCTTCATACTCTGCACAGTTTCAAATAAGGCCATTTAAATAATGCCTCTGCTGACTTGCAGTGTAGATCCCAATGAAGACATGAATCAGGACACAGTCTTCACAAGGGAGGGGCCTGACCAACAAAAGGACTGAAGTTGGGGCTCCCCTGAAACCTGCCTACAAAGCTCTAGCTGGGGCATCAGGTGCTCCGCCCAAGCCCTGCCTCCCTCCACAAAGCTGGGGGGCGGGGGTGTCTTCTGACTCTAGGACCCCTTTCTGACAACTCTCTCCTCCTTCAGGATTTGCAAGATGTTTAAAGGGTAATTTTCTAGGGGTGCCTGGGTGGCTCACTCAGTTAAGTGTCTGACTTCGGTTCAGGTCATGATCTCATGCTTCGTGAGTTCAAGCCCTGTGACGGGCTGTGTGCTGACAGCTCAGAGCCTGGATGGAGCCTGCTTCAGATTCTGTGTCTCCCTCCCTCTCTCTCTCTCTGCCCTTCCCCTGCTCGCGCTCTCTCTCAAAAATAAATATTTAAAAAAAATTAAAAATAAATTATTTTTTAAATTAATTTATTTATTTAGAGAGAGAGCATGAGCAGGGGATGGGCAGAGAGGGGAGAGAATCCCAAGCAGGCTCCATCCTGTCAGCGTGGAGCCCAATGTGGGGCTTGAACTCACGAACGATGAGATCACGACCTGAGCGAAGTCATGAGCCGGATGCTTAAGTGACTGAGCCACCCAGACGCTAATTTTAAAGCATGATAAAGAAAAGTAAGTCAGTGAGAGCTCCGGGGTGTTTCAGTTGGTTAAACATCTGATTCTTGGTTTCAGCTCAGATCAGGAGCCCACGTTGGGATCCTGCTTGGGATTTTCTCTCTCTCTCTCTCTCTGCCCCTCCCTCGCTGTGCTCGCTCTATAAATACATACATACAGAAAAGATATGAAACCTAACATCAGGAAGGAGAGCCCATTGGCCATAACCTCGCTCCTGAAAATTATGTAAATTATGTGGGCAGGTACAGGTGCAGCCCTCCAGGTGTAGCCCAGCACTTCCGCTCCTGGCCTCAGGACCCAGCTGCGCCAGAGGCCTCCGGGCTGCTAGTTCCACCAGCCAGTACGCTCCCTTCGTCTTCCTCTTCTAAAGTTGGCCAGCTTGGACTGCAACTGCTGTCCCTCCAAATCAAAACCTGATCAGCAGCCGCGAGGGGAACTCAAAGGCCAGGGCCTCCACAGACTACCGGGACTTCACGGCACATCCCCAACCTGGGCCTCGGTGGTACGGTCCAGACTAGAACAAACGGGGTGGGGGGGGTACGCCGACGCCCAACACCCCCCCCAGACCTGGGCCGCAGTGGTACGGTCCGGACCGGGACAATGGGCGAGGGGCGCCGACGTCCAACATTTCCCCCCGCCACCCGGGCCCCGGTGGTACGGTCCAGACCAGAACAAAAAGGTGGGGGGAAGACGCCGACGCCCAACATTCACCCCTCCACACTTGGGACGCGATGGTACGATTCGGACCGGGACAAGGGGCGAAGGACGCGGAAGTCCAACATTTCCGTCCCCCCCGCAACCTGGGCCGCGATCCTAGGGTCCGGACCAGAACAAAGAGGTGGGGGGGTGGGGAGGAGGAGGAGGAGGAGGAGGAGGAGGAGGAGGAGGGCGAGGAGGGCGAGGAGGGCACCGAGGCACACTCACCCCTCCACACTTGGGCCGCGGTGGTACGGTCCGACCAGAACAATGGCGGGGGGGGAAAACGACGACGCCTAACATACCCCGCTCCCAAGGCCGCGGTGGTACAGTCCAGACTAAGGCAGTGGGCGGGGAACGCTGACGCCCAACATAACCGCCCCCTCCCCCCAACCTGAGCCACAGTCCTACGGTCCGAACCGGAACAATGGGCGGGGAACGCTGACGCTCGATACACCTCCCCCAACCTGGGCCGCGGTGGTACGGTCCGGACTAAGACAGTGGGCGGGAGATGCCGTCCCCAGTCACACCCCCTCCCGCCTGGGCGCCCCCTCCGCCTGGGCCGCGATGGTAGGGTCCGGACTAAAACAATGGTCGAAGGTCCCCGTCGCCAAGCAGCGCGACTGCGTTTCCAGTTCCGACTCGGCGGCCGGGAAGCCCTGGGGCCCGGGACCTCGAGGAGCGCGGGTCGCGCCGCCACAGGGGCCGCTGTCGGCTCTGGGAGCGTCGCTTCCGGCGCGTCGCTTCCGGCCGGTTGCGGGCACCTCCGTCTGAGGCGCGGCCCGCCCCCGGCCCGGCGGCCGCGTAGAGCGGGGCGGAGGGACAATGGCCGCCCCACGGTGAGGCGCTGCCCGCCCGGCCTCCGCTCCACACGGGACGGAAGGCTCTGCGCGGGCCTTCCTTCCGCGATGCGGCCTCTCCTACACCCCAGCCTCACGCCGAGCCCTCGGGCCGTGGGAGCCCACCCTCCGCGGCCACCAGGCCCCGTGCCGGGCGCGCCCCGGCCAGCAGCAGGCGGCCCCGGTCGTTTCCCCGGAGGCCGCCCTCTCCGACGCGCGGTCCGCGGCCCACTTTAAACGCCGCGCGCCCTTAAGGCCCCGATGTGAGGCGGGGTCGCCCGGTGTCGAGAAGGCGCCGCGCCCCCCATCCGCCCTGCCCGGAGACCTCGCCCCCTCGGCGCTCCCCGAAGTCGGGCGGCCCACGTAGTGGGGTGGGCGCCCTGTCCACGGCTGCGAGCGGCCCGCGCGGTCGCCGATGCTCGGCGCTCTCCCACCCCCGGCTGTGCACGGAGACCCCGCGCTGGCTGTCTTCCCGCGGCCCCGCTGCGACCGGTGGGTGGAGAGACCGCGGCGTGGGGGAAGGGGCCCCCTGGTCCCGCAGCGCGGCGTCCCGTTATGCGCCCCGGAATAGGGGCCGTTTTCCCGCCGGAGAGCAGAGGCTCGGGCGCGCTCGCGCCTGGAAGGCTCCCCCGGCCCTCTAGCTTCCGGGCTCACGTCGGGGGCGGGGGGCGTCCTCGATGCCTCGGGGCTTTGTCTAGGGGTGGGTGGCCAGTTTACGCGGAAAACGCTGAATAAAACAAACGGTGAAGGTTGCCTCCGATGGTCGCCTGTTGCTGTCGGGACCCGAGCCCGCCCCTCTGGCCTGTTCCCAGTCCCTCTCCTCCGAGAGGCGCCGGCCCACCCCGGGGCCTTCGCGCTCGCCGTGCCGCTCACGTCCCCGCTCCGAGAGACCCCTCGCCTTTGGGCCGGTAGCACCGGCCCTTGTTCTCCACCTCGCCGGGCCCGCCCTTTCCCACGAGCCTGCGGCTCCCGGAGTCGCCCTCCCACTCCTAAATCCCGCCTCGCACACCCGAAGGCGCGGGACGCACCCGCGGCCGCGCGTCCTCTCTGCGGGGGCCGATGGGGGGGGGGGAGCGTGTCACGGTTCCCGGGCTTCTCGAGTTTTATGCCCCCGGGGGCGGACACGGCCCCGGAGCGAACCCAGGTAAAAGACGCCTCGTCTGTCCCGGGGCCTAAAGGCACGGTCGCCCACGTATTTTATTGCACTTGATGTTTCTTCTGCCTAGGATTTTAGAAAACTGTCAAGGATAAAGGCTGGCCTCCTGCCAAGTGCTGGTTTTATCGGACTGTTAGTTTGTTAATTGGGGTGGGAAGTTCAGGCTCAGGGTTTCCTTCCCTCCAGTCATCGGTTGACATCTTTCCCTCGTTTCGCTGGGCCTCGTCCAGGTGACTCCCGTGCTGTACTCCTGCTTGGGCCTTTGACCCCGTGCTCACCGAGGCTGTGAAAGGGGGAGAAGAAAAAGAAAAAACACAAAAAACCTGTCTAGAGATGGATTCTTTGTTTGGTGGCTTTTTAAAAGTCTTTTTTTTAATGGAGTAGAATGTATTTTACCAAAAGTATTTGAACTTGCAAGTAACATTTTAAAGCAGAATGAAACCGTGTTAAATAGTATGAAAAGGAAAATAGAAAGGTTTTTAGATTAAAGAAATCCACTGTGAGCATAAATTAGAAAATGAAGAGAAACCAAACAAAACCCAAAATATTGATGAATGTGGAACTCCGCCTGAGTTGACCACAGTTGGTAACCTGGCATTTTGACAGAGAGACTGAGCACGAACGAGGGAGGGGCAGAGAGCGAGGGAGACACAGAATCCAAAGCAGGCTCCAGGCTCTGAGCCGTCAGCACTGAGCCCAACGCGGGGCTCGAAGTCAGACCTTGAGATCGTGACCTGAGCCGAAGTTGGACGCTCAACCGACTGAGCCCCCCAGGCGCCCCGATATATTCCTTGTTGGATTGGACACTTGGATAGCGTCCTGTGTCTCGGTCTTAAAAACAAAGTTATTTTAAAACCACATCTATCCTCTATGTACAGAGGGCCAACAAGACCTTTGTTCAATTGTTTCTTCAGGATAGATTCCCAGAGATGGAATTTTTGAATTATACTGTGTAAAAACTGGCAGACCTTCAGTACATTTTATCTAAAATGCCCTGTTGACAATTTGAACCAATCTAGATTTCCTTACCAAGTGTTTGAGAACATCTTGAGCTGTTTGTTCTAAAACAGGAATTCTTCACCTCAGGCTTTAGAATTTAGGAGTCTGCAAAATTGTATGGGGAAATATTGACATCTTTATTTTATTAGCCCCCAGCTGAACTTTTCTTCAGTGGTGAACGTACCACGGTGGCATTAGCAGGTGACACTAAACAGCACCCGTGGCTTGGTCTCCATTTTGGAGCGTAGGCACCTTCCCAGCTGATCCTGGGCCCCTCTGTCGAGCAAAATCGAGCAGAGTCCAGCCCCCTATTTAGGACGTGTTACCTAGTGCCAGACTCCTACAAAGTAAAGCTACCACAGATTTGTTTCTTGTGGGGTGTCCCCACATTTCAGTAGACCTAGTTTCCTTTTATTTTATTTTATTTTATTTTATTTCATTTCATTTCATTTCATTTTATTTTTTTACTTTTTTTTTTTTTTTTTTTTTTTTGAGAGAGAGCACAAGTTGGGGAGGGGCAGAGAGAGAAGGAGACACAGAGTCCGAAGCAGCTCCAGGCTCCGAGCCGTCAGCACAGAGCCCGATGCGGGGCTCAAACCCACAAACCGTGTGAGATCATGACCTGAGCCGAAGTCGGACGCTCAACCAACTGAGCCACCCAGGCACCCCGACCTAGTTTCCTTTTAGTCACGCCGTGTGAACATTCTGAGGACAACTCTGGGCAAGAGAGAAGTTAAGAGCTGGTCTAAAGGCAGTTCATTAGCCACCTACTCCATGCTGGGCTGAAAAGGTTATGGTTGCGTTCTTGTTTGTACCCTAATCAGAGAGAGAGCATTGAGACCTTTCTCACCAGTGACCTGGGGACAGCCAGTGCTCCACAGCCACCTGGTCCAGCCTGCCCCACCCTGCTTCCAGGGCGACTGGAAATCCACTCTTGGCCCTTAAAGTCAATTCCTTGTCGTCACATCAGGGTTGCTGACCTTTAGTTTTTGCAGGACAAGAACTGCTTCTCTCTGAAAGCTCCTCGAGTCGCGTGGTTTAAGAAAGAAGAACAGGCCGTGGAAACACGAACTGGAGTCCCTGAAGGCATCTGTGACCCCACCAGGACTTGGGTAAGTGGGACCTTCTGAGCCCGGGGCCAGCTAACTTCCGGCTTCCGTGTGTGATGCCCAGC
This sequence comes from Panthera uncia, assembly GCF_023721935.1. Classification (NCBI taxonomy): domain Eukaryota; kingdom Metazoa; phylum Chordata; class Mammalia; order Carnivora; family Felidae; genus Panthera; species Panthera uncia. The sequence goes on from NW_026057585.1 coordinate 103,957,051, forward strand.
ACAGCTGCTGAGGGTTTTCACTGCCTCCTGGAGCGCGTGTTCTGTTCAAGATTCGAACTGCAGGCTCTTTACTGATGACAGACATTGATGTCATTTGATCCATGTTGAGAAGAGCATGTCATTGTCCTTTGTGTATTTACCGTGCGTTACTCATTTTTACTGTTGTCTGATGTTGCGCCGTGTGACAATTCCGTGGCTTCTGTATTCATTCTCTTGTGGAGAGACAGTTGGGTTTCTGCCGTGGACATTCCCACGTGTGTCTCGTGGTACCCATGAGCAGGACTTCCTCGAGCTGAAGAGAGATCTGTAGGGTGCAGTTGTTAGTGGGATCATGGTGAAGGTTGCCAAAGGGTGATTTTGATTTTCTCATTCTCCCCTCCCTCTTCCGTGGGCCTGTTGACTGTGTCCTGTGGGGAAGGGCTTTCTCCTCATGCTTGTTTATCACTGTGGATGTTTGGGTGCTGATTCTATTCAGTGGGCTCTAATCCTGTGCTACCATTATTTACTTTCTCTCTCTCGCTGCCCCTGGATTTCTCCAGAGGGCGTTCTCTTGTGCTTCCTTCTGTGTCCTTTGGACGCGTCCCCATCATTGTTTGAGCGCTTCCTTTTCTGGCCCAACTAATGCCCCAGCCCTGGAATCGGCCATTTCTCCGAGGAGGCTGGTTCATTTCAGTGGAGAATGAGATTTAGAAACAAACACTGGGCCAGGGTGCTTGCTGCCACTCGGCTGTCACTGCCTTGGGGCCCTCAGCGGCCAGATTGCGCAACAGAGGCAGAGATGTGTCTGTTGTGGACACGCACGGTGACTGGGCCTCTGTCTGTCCGGACCCTTGAGTGCCGCTGCCTGATTCCTCCGCTCCTCTCAACGCCACTGTCCGTTTCACCCTTCCTGCTCCCTGTGTCTGTGCCGGGTCTGAAGACACCCGAGGTCTCGCTCCCGTTAGCTGCAATATACTGCCTTATTGCTCAACCCAGAATTCCTGACCCACGACTCAAGAAAAAAGCCTACCTTTTAGAGTTCAGTGTTTGCTTAGGATTCTTTTGGTCTTGAATCTGAGCACGTATATTTTAAATACCATGTTCAGAAGGTACTTGGGTGGGTTCTTTATCTCCTCTCTTCAGTGTGACTGTGTTATTTATTTGATTTGTGGTTTGGCTCATGTATTTTTGTTTGCATCTCACTTTATTTTTCATATTTATTTTGAAAGCGAGAGAGTATGTGTGCCTGTGTGTGTGAGCGGGGGAGGGGCAGAGGGAGAGAGAGAGAGAGAGGGGGGGGGGAGCGAGAGAGAGAGAGAGAGAGAGAGAGAGAGAGAGAGAGAGAATCCCAAGCAGGTTCCACACTGTCAGCCCAGAGCCCGATGCGGGGCTCAAACTCACAAGCCCTGAGATTGTGACCTGAGCCAAAGTCCAGAGTAGGATGCTTAACTGATTTGGCCACCGAGGTGCCCCCGTATCACACTTTAGAAATTTTATTGATTGTGATGAGGGAGCATAAGGCAAGCTGAGGGCAAATCACAAGCTAGTATGCCCCCCCTCCTCCGGCACCAGGTGAGATACGTGTGACATTCCTCAGGCACTGCCGACCACCCAAGGACAAAGGAGAGGACAGAAAACCAATGGTAGCTGATAGAGATCACAGTCCTGCAGGACCGGAGTCTCCATCAGTTTACAAATATCTTAGTAAATTACAAGAAAAAAGCAATCTTGCCAATAGCCTAATCTCCAGAAACCTGTAGGCTCAGTTCCCTGGAGCCCCAACATCACTCTCCCCTCCGTGGTGATGTGGGAACAGAGGCGAGAAGGAAGTGGCAGGTGACGTTAAATTTCCTTAAATGTCCTTATGACCCGCAGTCCATTGACAGATACTTGTGGCAAATACAGAGCAGGACATTTCTCCAGAAACCCCTACTGTCCTAATGTTAATGTTTCACTAGAGAGAAAACAGCCCTAGCTTGACGATAGCAAGGCGTCTGGCATCCCGGGAGTCTTCTTTAGTACATGAAAATCCCTCTAGAAACTTCCTCTCATCTTTCCCTCCCCCAACTCCACAGTATATAGCCAGTCAGTCCGTACGACCCCAGTGCAGTGCTTTCTGCCCATGGGTCCTGTCCCTGAGCTTTAATAAAATCACCTTTTTGCACCAAAGATGTCTTAAGAATTCTTTCTTGGCCGTCAGCTCTGAACCCCTATCACCGCAAAACCCCATCAATTTGACTTTTTTTAATTTAATCGTATTTTTTTAAATTTTTTTTTTTAACATTTATTTATTTTTGAGACAGAGAGAGAGAGAGCATGAACAGGGGAGGGGCAGAGAAAGAGGGAGACACAGAATCTGAAATAGGCTCCAGGCTCTGAGCTGTCAGCACAGAGCCCGACACGGGGCTCGAACCCACGGACCGTGAGATCATGACCTGAGCCGAAGTCCGACGCTTAACTGACTGAGCCACCCAGGCGCCCCACTTTTTTTTTTTTAAACGTTTATTCATTTTTTAAGAGAGAGAGCACGCCTGAGCCGGGGAGGGGTGGAGAGAGAAGTAGACACAGAATCCGACGCAGGCTCCAGGCACCGAGTTGTCAGCACAGAGCCCAACGCGGGGCTCGAACTCATGAACTGTGAGATCATGACCTGAGCCGAAGTCGGACGCTTAACCGACTGAGCCCCCCAGTTGCCCCTGACTATTTTTGGTTTTTAAGCATTTAAGCGTTCATATAGTTCCAGAAGTCACAACTATCTAAACAGGTACATTTGAGAACTTGTCCTCTGTTGTCCCCTCTTCGTGCCCCCTCTTGGCCCACCACCAGTCTCCTTTGTCTTGGGCTTACCCTCCCGCGTTTCTAGTTGCTCGGTGTAATTTTAATATTGTTGTCTTGTGCGTGATCTGTACTCAGCCTGGGTGCATCAGAACCTTCCCTCTGTGGCGTTCTGTGGCTCACCACTGTGTGTCTCCATGTGGGTTTCTTATTTATTCTTTTTAAGGTATATTCTGACTCCAGAACTCAGATTTTCTGTTACTTCTCAAAGTTTTGTCTTCTTTATATCTATTTTTTTTTTTTAAGTAATATCTACACCCAATGTGGAGCTTGAACTCACAACCCCAAGATCAAGAGTTGCACGCTCCCCATTAGGGGCACCTGGGTGGCTCAGTCAGTGAAGCGTCGGACTTCGGCTCAGGTCATGATCTCGCAGTCCGTGAGTTTGAGCCCTGCATCGGGCTCTGTGCTGATGGCTCGAAGCCTGGAGCTGCCTCGGACTCTGTGTCTCCCTCTCTCTCTGCCCCTCCCCCGCTCATGCTCTGTCTCTCTCATTCTTATAAAAAATAAATAAACATGAAAAATTAAAAAAAAAAAAGTTGCAGGCTCCCCCAACTGAGCTAGTAGGCACCCCTTCTTCATCTCTTTTTTTCTCTGCTGGAAATTTCTTTCTTCTTATTTTTTCCATGCTTGGGTTAACGTCTCTTTAAGATTTTAATTTCATGTCTCTGTGCTGCATTCCAGATAATTTCCTCAGATATTTTTTTCAAATAACTTTTTATTCAGCTCTAATCATTTCTGTTTAACCCATCGCTCGAGTTTTTTATTTCAAATTTTTCAACTTTTTGTTTTAAGAAACTTGTAGACTTGCAGAAGAAAAAACTTTACCTGTGTCCCCATCTCCCAGCCCCTCCCGCTGACGTCTTACATGAGCTTAGTTCGATTTAGTGAGTAGTCCAGGAGTATCGTCCCAGATCTTAACCTGGGGACAAGACCACTGTCTAATCTGCAGACTGTATTCAACTTCAGCCAATATGCCACGGGTGTCCCTTTTCTGGTGGGTGGTCCTGTCCGGGGACAATCCCACCTTGCATTCAGTGACCGCGTGTCCCGACCCCCCCCCCCCCCCCCCCCCCCCCCCCCCCCCCCGGGTCTTTGCCGGTGGTCTTGACCTTTGTGATGTGCGTACTTTTGGGTGTGTCTGACGTATGCTCGCGACTACATTGCGGTTGTGTGTCTGTGGGCACCAACACCACGGCAATACCACACTCTTCTTAATGGATCGGGGCAAACGTGGACTCTCTCATCTCTAGTGATTTCAGCTGCGGCAGCTCGCTTCCGGTGCCAGTGTCTCAGGGTGAAGTCAGGCCTCCTGCCTGTGACTAGTCTGCACCTGCCGGGGAGCAGTGTGGACGCAAGCGCGCCCTTGCTTCAGCTCCGCAGGCGGGTGACTCCTCTCTGGACATTCCGTCTACCTCACCCCCCCCGCCCCCCACCCCCCGTGGTGTCTGCCTGGCCCTCCTGTCCTTCTGAGAGCTTTAGGACCTGGGGCCCTGAGGTCCTATCCCTCCCTGCAGTGGCCAGGCTGCCGCCCCTCCCCCACTGGCCACCCCCTCTCAGCAGTGATCTTTGATCTTTGATCTTTGATCTGCATCCATTGATCTCAACCTGCCAAGGTCTTCAGGCCTGAATTGAGGAAGCTTTTCTTGGGAGCAGATCTGTGGGTGTAGCTGGGAGCAGCCCCCGGCTCCTTTTTGGGGGGGTCCTGCCCTGAGCTGGAGCTTCCTAGGAGCTTCTGGTGAGATTTCGCTCCTGCTGCCCTGTTCTGGATTTCCAAGGGCCCTTTCCTGCTTGTATCTCCTTGTGGCTGGGCACTTCTCTCTGGTACCCCCCTTCTGGGACTGACCTTCCTCCCGCTCTGCCCTCCTTCCAGCCCCTTCCTCACGTTTCCTGTCTTGCTCATGTCCCAGCAGGCAGCTCAGCTGCAGTCTCTGTTCAGACCTCTCCCTGGGGCCTCGATTCCTTACTTGAGGTCTCTCCTTTGCCTGTTGAGTTCTCCAGAGAAGATTCCTCTGGTGGTTTGCCTGGCCACTCTGTGGTCCTCGGCCCCTGCTTCCCCCGCCTATTTCAGCCCCCACCCCAGGCCCCCGGAGGAGTTGAGTTCTTCACTCTCCTGACCAAGCCCCTTGGCACCCTTGCCTTCTTCTGTCCCCCACCTCCGCGAGTTTCCGCCCCACCAAACGGAAGCAAGCAAGGCCGGGAATCCCTGTGTGATTAGCGAGTGTTGATGTGAAGGACAGAGGCAGAGCCAGCATCTGTTCTGCCCTGGACGGCCCCAGACCTGGTGTTCATATTTGGACTTGGTGTGGGAGCCTTGCACACTTGGAGGGCCCCTGCCCCTCTATCCCCCCGGCCGGACGTGAGGTCAGGGGTCTGCCCGTCCCTGTGCCCAGTTGTCACGTTGGTTTGTCACCGGACTGGGTGGACTGTCTTTGGAGATGTTGATGGTCCTAAAAAGACCATGCACTGGAAGGTGAGTGTTTTGTGGTGGCCTGGGCCTCTGCCCCTGGCTGCCCGTGCCTTGTTCTGGACATGGGGGATGGGATCACTGGTGTGTTGGCCGCTGGTCTGCGGGACGGGGCCTGAGTTCCCTGCTCACCACTCTTTTACACTCTTTTACACTCTTTGTTTGTAAGAATATGTAAGAATGTGGGTGGTCTTGGGGGGGACAGCCTTGTGGGTAAGCGTGTCATAGATTGCCTTCCACCGCTGGGTTTTGTCGTTTCGGGGCTCCGGCAGCTGGAAGGTTTCCCCGTTGGCTGTGGTGGCGGAGGCCCGCACCCCACTGCTGTGCGCCTCGGCCCCGCTGTGTGCTCTCACTTGTTTCTGCTTCAGGAGACATTTAGGTTGTGTTTTGCTTTTGTTCTGCTAGGAACAGAACTGCGGCATTAACCCCGCCCTCAGGCGATGTGTTTGAGGTGCCTGAAGGGCTCACAGCACCCCCCTTCCCCCCAGGACCACCACCTCTGCTCCTGCAGCCGACCCCAGCCACGGCCTCGTGGGTTGTCCCTTCTTTCGTTGCTTCCTGTCACTCGCAAAGACTCTAGAAAGGACACATCCACACCGGTTAGGTCTGCAACCTGTTTGCGTCTGTGCTGTGGGTGTTTTCAGCCTGGGACAGTCAGTGACAACTGTGGGTGCCTGGGTGGGAGCGCGGTGGCTCTCTGTTTGGCCGCGGTTGAGAATCAGCCAAGGAGCTAGAAACCGTTCTGGTGCTTGGGCCGCACCCATGAATCCCTGTGCTCACTGGTGTGCGCAGAGCTGGGCCCCCTGAGGCCAGCTTGTTTGAGCTCTGGGCGTGTGCGTGTGCCGCCAGCATTGAGGGCCTCCCCTGGCCTGCCGGAAGGGTGCTTCCCCGTGCGACCCTACGGGAGCGGAGCGGCAGGACACAGGAGCAGCAAGGGCGAGTGAAGTGGCCAGGTGCAGGTTGGTGCTGTGTCTTTGGACGCCATAGGCACCCATGACCAAGGTGTCGCTCCCGGGCGCAGGTCCAACAGAAACACACGGAAAGGCGCGCGCAGAATGTTCACGGGGGCACAGTGTGAATGTTTGTTAGCAGAGGGTTGTGTCCAGGCGTGATTCAGGCATGAGGATTGGAGCCGTGTCCTCCTTCATTTAAAATCTACTTTCTTGTTAAAGGTCTATATACGAAGAGAATATGTGTGTCATTCAAATGGTTGTTTCTGGTTTCTTAGGTCTCTGACGATGACTGGGGGCAGGGATGGCCCCGGCTTCTCAGTGGGAGCGAGACTGGACTTTATTAAGGAGGAGAGTGAGGGTGGCACCACAGCTCCTCCTAGGATGTTGGGAGATCCTCAGAGGGAAGCCCGGGCGGGGGTGGGGGTGGGGGATGGATGCTGTGAGGGGTCCTCTCCCCGCCAGCCTGTTCTTCGCTGGGACTGTGGGTCCCGTGGGTGCCTCTGGATCGGTAGCCCCTTGCCCTGCAAACTGGGTCGACCTTGGAATCTCAGCAGCGGCTTCAGGGCCCCTGTGCCAAATGCTGCCCCCAGATCACAGAGGCGGCGAGGGGCAGGGAGACAGGGCGGGCAGCCAGGCCCCGGGCAGAAGGGTTCCTCACTCCCTCTGTAAGGAGCCAGGGTCTGGGGCCTGGAGGCCTTTGGGGTTGCGGTGCTCCCTCTGCTCTCAGAGACCCTGTGCCACAGCAGTGGGCTTGTCCCTGCCTTTCACCTGCACCTGCAGCCAGACCCTGGTTCCAGGCGGGTGGGGGTAGAGCACGGACTCCCCACGTCGCCTCTGGCCCGGCCAGTCTAGCTGCACGGAACCCACGGACACGTCGTCACCCTGAACAAAACAGTGGGACCGGGCTGGGGAAGAGCAAGCAGAACACGAGTGTTGCAGTCAGCGTCCAGAGCCCTTGAGCTCGTCCTCGGGTGGGGGCGGTGGGGGCCCACGGAAGGGCCGGCACCCCTCGTCATGACCTACGCTGCACTCTGGGGAGGCTGTCCTGGTGCAGCGGGGGTTGGGGTGCGTGCGGGCAGACTGGCCAAGACGAGGGCGCTCGCTGGGGCTCGTGGCTCCTGGCTCGTGGACAGGGGGAGGGACGCCAGGGGCTGAGGCAGGGCAGGGGGAGGACGGCCGCGTCTCTGGTGCTGCCTCTGCCTGGGGGCAGGACAGGAACCAGCTTTGGGCTGTGGGGAAGTCAGAATCTGAAGTGCTAGGAGCCTTTGGGCCCTTGCCCGCAGAGGCGCAGGGCCGGTGGGGCAGGTGGGACAGTGGGCAGCCTGAGCCCCGAGCGATGTCCTGCTGGAGGGGCCGGGGCCGGAGAGGGGGGGTGCCGCCCCCGCTGACGGTGTGGCCACCTCAGCGCCCGGCCGCCCCCTGCTCCACACGCCTGGATGTTAGGGATGAAATACGACGGACATCCTTTTAGATGTGTGACTGAGTTCCCCCAAACAGAGGAAACCCCAGGCGTCAGAAACTGAGGGAACAGGAAATCCGAGTGGCCAGCCCATCGGAGGCCGCCTGGGGTCCCGGGTTTGATGTCATTGGGGAAGGAGATGGGACCCTGGCCCTCCTGAGACGGGGCAGGCGGTTGTCACTGGGACTCTGCTTAAAGCAGGGGCTTGGAGAACTGGCCAGCCCGCCACGGGAGAAGCCGGGTGTGACTCAGCCTGTGATCCCTGGAGAGAGGCCGGGGGCTCACCTCAGGAGCCATGCCCACAGGTCTGAGACTGGCAGGTGTGGGTTTCGTATGCCGCAGGGTTCATCTAGAAAGTAGCGTAAAGGGGCGCCTGGGTGGCTCAGGGGTTAGGCACCTGACTTCGGCTCAGGTCATGATCTCACAGTTCATGAGTTCGAGTCCCATGTCGGACTCACTGCTGTCAGCACAGCACCTGTTTCACATCCCGTCTCCCCCTCTCGCTGCCCCTCCCCCCTCTCAAAAATAAACAGTAAAAAAAGATAGAAAGCATAAAATGGGTCCTGGGCCAGTGACACCCCTGGGGCACGTAGCAGCAGCAGACCCCAAGCCCTCAACTCTGGAAGTAACCCCCCGGCCCAGGGTGTGTGGGGTCCCTGCGTATCAGGATCTGACGGGAGGTGACCGTAAAGTGCAGTCCAGCCCCAAGGCCAGAGTCTGCTGGCACACACAAGACACCAGGGTGACCTCGCTAAGGTCCTGGGTGATGAGCTGTGAGAGGCCATAAAACAAAAGATACAGGAAGGGATCGAAAGCTTAAGGAAATAACAAGACACCAGGGGCGCCCCGCGGGCTCAGCCAGCGGAGCGTGCAATGCTTGGTTTCAGGTTGTGAGTTTGAGCTCCACGTTGGGCATGGAGTTTACTTAAAAATAAAAATTGTTTTAAGTTGGGACACCTGGGTGGCTCAGTCGGTTAAGCGTCCGACTTTGACTCAGGTCATGATCTTGCGGTTTGTGGGTTCGAGCCCCACGTCAGGCTCTGTGCTGACAGCTCGGAACCTGGAGCTGCTCTGGATTCTGTGTCTCCCTCTCTCTCTGCCCCTCCCCTGCTCATGCTCTGTCTCTCTCTGTCTCTCGATAATAAATAAACGTTAAAAAAATTTTTTTAAAGCTGGATAAAATATTAAAAGCCAGGTGAGGTGTGGGAGAGCGGCAGTGTGCATTACAGCAGCGGGGACCACAGAACGGGCGGGAAGGGGCAGAGCCCTCGGGATGGCTTCGGGGACCTGGTGGCAAAGGCCGGGGCGGGGTCGTCCAGGTCTCCGTGCACGCGGTGGGTGCCTGGGGAAGGCCAGGTGCGGAGGCTTTGGTTTTCAGCACCTTGGGGAGGAGGCTTGGGAGCTGTCGGGGCTCCCGTCCTTCCGTGGCAGTTAGACTAGCAAGCAGATGTGAAAACAAGACCGAAGTTCCATATTTGCATTTTCAGAGTTACTTCAGATCGGTGCCTGAAACTTTTAAGGACATTCAAATGTTCACCATCAGGAACGCGTTGTCTTTCCTTAACAGCTTGAGCCTGCGTCCCCTGGCGAGGGGCGAGTGACGGCCACCGCTCCCCGGGTGGTGCAGGCCTTCACCCGGGAGCCAGCCCGACCCATGCTGCCCACGGTCCGGAGGAGACAAGCATGTCAGCCTCAGCGAAACCCTCGGCGCCGGCAGAGCTGGCCCCTGGCCCCGAGGACCGGCCCAAGGGGAAGCCGCTCCTCGGCTGGGGCTCTCTCTTCGGCCCCCGCAGCGAGAAGATGGTTTTCAGCAGGAGCGAGGGCGCCCCCGAGGAGAACGTGCTCACCATCACCATCACGGAGACCACGGTCATCGAGTCGGACCTGGGCGTGTGGAGCTCCCGGGCTCTGCTCTACCTGACGCTGTGGTTCTTCTTCAGCTTCTGCACCCTCTTTCTCAACAAGTACATCCTGTCCCTGCTGGAAGGGGAGCCCAGCATGCTGGGTAAGGCGGGTCCCCCGCCTCCGGGGCTGAGGGCCAGGCCCGCGTGCTCACAGGTCGGTGCTGTCTCCACGCGGGAAGCACACGGAGGAGCCCACAGCCCCTGGGAAGGAGGGCGCCGAGGGTTCAGGATGGGAGCTGTGTCTGCGCCGCAGAACGGCTTGTCCTGTCTGCCTGCACACCAGCAAGGGAAGTAGTTCTCCCTTTTGAACTTGGCCTTCTTCTCTGCCTCCTTCAGGTGCTGTGCAAATGTTGTCAACTACGTTTATTGGATGCATTAAAATATTTGTTCCTTGCTGTTTATATCAACACAAAACCCGGCTTTCTTATCCCCCCAATTTCATCATGATCATGCTGTTTGTGGGTCTAATGAGGTAAGGAATCTGACATTTTGGTTGAGAGTTGAAGTTTTTTATGTGCATAAACTGTCTTTGCCGTCACTAAGTGGGAGACCAGCTGGTGATCACGTGTGTTTCATTGCACGTTTTATATAATCATCAGGGCCGTCTAGATATTAGGACGACAAATGTATTGGTTCTGTGGATCTGGGTGCAATCAGATTCTTTCTGGAACAGCCATGAGTGTAATTTAATAATGGTTTGAGAGACACGCCCCTCCTCTCCCTGGGCCTGCTGCACCTTGCAGGTGGGACCTACTTCCCACAGGGCCCTTCACCTTCACCTTCATGGGAGGCGAGGAGGGCGGGGAGCAGGGGAGGAGGGCGGGGAGCGGGGGAGGAGAACAGCCAGCTCCTCAGAAGGTCTGTTGTGCAGCTACAAATGGACTCCTCAGTCCTAATGACACTTTGGGCTTATTTGCAGGTTTGCGACGGTGGTTTTGGGTCTGGTCAGCCTGAAAAACGTGGCGGTTTCGTTTGCTGAAACAGTGAAGAGCTCTGCTCCCATTTTCACCGTGATTATGTCCCGGATGATCCTCGGGGAGCACACAGGTAAGCCCGCCTGGGTGGGGGCTGGGGCGCTACGCCAGGGTGAACGGTTCCACAGCCCCCCTGGAACGTTCTCCTAGCCCGGTCGTGAGTGCCTCACGCGTTCACTTCAGCAGGTGTTTGTTCACCTTGGCTGACGCACAGAGGCCTCTGGTTGGTGGGGACATGGGAGCTGGGGAAAGAAGTAATGGTCACTTGTCCCAGGAAGACCACCTTCCGTGTCATGCGAGGTGGCCCCTGGTGACACCCTTGCCCAGGTCAGCCACCTCCTGTGTCCTTCCCCGGCTCCTCCGACAGCCTCCCGTTCATCGCTGCTTCTCAGCCTCACTTCTCCATCCTCCATAAGGCCCATCAAATCGGATTTATCCACAAATCCCAACCCTCAATGACCGGCAGACTGTTTCTGACTACACATCACACGCACGTGTCCCCGTTTCTCCTGCCAGCCCTTTGAAACGCAGCCTGTCCAGTATCGTTCCGTGAAAATAACCAGAGTGCAGAATAGTGCGCATCTAGGAGCAGTACTGACACGCGTTTAGATGCAGATGCACATCTGCTTCAATTAAGAAAAGGAAAAGATTAGGGGCGCCTGGCGGGCTCAGTCGGTTAAGCGTCCAAAGTCGACTCACGTCATGATCTCACAGTCAGTGAGTTCAAGCCCCTCGTCGGGCTGTGTGCTGACAGCTCAGAGCCTGGAGCCTGCTTGGGATTCTGTGTCTCCCTCTCTCTCTGCCCCTCCCCTGCTTGTGTTCTCTCTCTGTCTCTCTCTCTCTCACTCTCTCTCAAAAATAAATAAACTTAAAAAAAAAAATCTTTAAAAAAAAAAGAAAGAAAAGGACAAGATCCCACAAAAAGGCCGATGGGGGAGGAAGGACAGGGCTGAGCGCCCTCCCAGATGTGCCTCTGGAGCCCCACAGGCGTTTTAGGTGATGTGAGACAATCTGATCGGAGGGTAAACAGCAGCTCCTAGAAGTCATAAGCAACATGAAACAAACGAACTGGGTTTCATATCAAGCCGGTGGCTCAGCCACACTAAAAACTTTATTCCGGCAACTTTAAAATGCCATGATTTGGCCTCTAGCTGTGGTGGCTAAGCCTGTAGCGAGTCAGCTAGTTCCCTTAGCGAGGTCAACGGCAACATCTTGGTGATAGTTAGCAAAAAGAATCAGTTGGGGAGAATGACCGAAGGACCAGGATTTCAGAGCCGAGGGTCACCTGCAGATGGGACCCCGATGTGTGGCGCCCTCCCCACAGAGGCATTTGCTGGTTCTCGAGCACTGGCTGGCACTCCAGGTAGACCAGCCTCGTGGGGCTGCAGGGCCGAGGGCAGGCGGGGCCTGCCAGGAGAGGGGGATCTCCGGCAAAGCCCTGGGCTCTTACCCTGGACCCCGAGCACGCCGATGCCCATGGACGCCTCCCAGCAGCGAAAGCAAGTCCTTCTAAGGGTGAAACGGCACTCACGGCCACTGGCCCTCTAGGATCCACACAGACCGTCTGTCACACAACACACATTGCCAGGCCGGCCAGAGGACAAGACCACGTGCAGAGCCGAGAGGGCGCTGGCAGCTCCCTAGGGACCTGAGTCCGGACAGCATTGTCCTGTGCCGGGAGGTGGCCTTGGTCTCCAAAGGTCAGCGTGGACCTCTTAACACGGAAGACTTTTTCCCTCGTCTATTTTGAATTTCAGAGTAAACTAAATAGTATCTGAAATCAAAGTACCAGGAGGCCCTCCACCCTTCCCAAAGTGGCTGTGCCTTTCCATCATGCTCCACGGGCTTTTTTACCATTGGGTCAAGTTTCCTGGATTTCAGAATGCAGCAGAGGAGTAACCTCCACTTCGAGTGTAGAACGCAGACCATGTAGGGGCCTCCCTGCAGCAGGGCCCCCCGCCCCCAGTTCCCCTTTTTGACAGACTGCTCCAAAGACCATTCATCCACCCTCGTCATCCTCGGTGCTGGCCAGGGAGGGGCTTTGGGGCCCAGGGCCCCAGCCTCATGCGTCCTGCCCGCCCCCTTCCCCACCCCCACACCACCCCCCCTCCGCCCCCCGGCCCCAGGCCCAGCAGTCGTGCCTCGAGGAAGGGCTCGTACGGTGCCTGGCTTGGGAGAGGGTGATGGCTTGGGGCAGGCGTGCACTTTGATCCTCTGTGTTTCTCCAGTGAAAGATTCAGTAGCTACATGTTTTCGAATTAAAGTGAAAGAGGCTTTCACGAGGGACATAAAAATGGCCTCGGCACCCAGAAGCGATGTTGCAGCGGGCAGGCTGGCGGCCGCAGCCCTTGTGTGTTTTGCCCTTTCCAGGGCTGCTGGTCAACCTCTCGCTCATCCCCGTCATGGGAGGCCTGGCACTGTGCACGGCAACGGAGATAAGCTTCAACGTCTTGGGGTTTTCGGCCGCGCTGTCCACCAACATCATGGACTGGTGAGTCGGGAAGAGCATGGGGACACGTGGTGTGATGGGGATGATGGATGTTGAAATCCAGATTGACTGAGAATTATGTCCCGTAATTCAAAGCCGGGCCCAACTGATGCCGCCTTTTCCTAAATACCAAAGTACCTCGTATCCCAGTAAGGTAACCTTTTCTTAAAAAAACAGCCAGAATTTGACAACACATGGTCTTGGTATTAAGAACACGCATCTGAGGGACACGGTTAGCTAACGGAGGCCAAATGCACAAAGCTAGCGGGCCCGGGGACCGTTACAAGAGTAACGCCCCTTGTGAGTAACGTTACAAGGGTAACGCCCCTTGTGAGTAAACACGTAGGTGTTCAGCTAAGCCAAGTGGAAGAGGCCGTCCTACAGCGGGAACAAAGGGGCAGTTTCTGGCCTGGTGGCTGTCTGTGCCCCGAGGGCCGTGAGAGGCCGTGCCCACAGGGGAAGCCCGTGTCGGGTGCCCGAGGAAGAGCACCACATGGGAGGTTCCTTGTCCTGAAGCAGGAAGGGGCCGGCTGTTGTGTTCTGGATTGCTCCTTGGATAGCGTACAGCTGCCACGCTGCATCCAGGCTGTGCTGTCCGAGTCCATACTTAGGCACCGGCTAGGCCTGCTCTTTGAGGATTGCCAGTTGCTTCTAGGGTCTGTCCTGTCTCTGGGAAAGAGAGGAAGCGACCACACGGACGTCCAGGAGTTTATCATTGCTTTACTGTTAAAGTCGGACAGCCTCACCCTGAGGTTTTCCATTCCGCCGCCAAGTAAACATTTAAAAGTCACCTTTAATTTCATTTCTGACACACAGATGTATTTCCTTCTGGCTTTTTCTGCCTGCATTTATAGTTCCTAGAAATCGAATAAAGGCTCATCATGCATCCTGTCCGTATTTCTCCTCCAGTGGAAAGGCCCAGTAGCTGCTTGTTTTTGCATTAAAGTAGGAGCGGCTTTCATGAGGGGTATGCTCTGCTCCCTCTGCGTGGCCCTGTGGGCATCGTGTGCTGCCACCAGGGGCTCTCAGAAGCCTGGACCCTGCGACCGCCTCCTCGTATGGCGTACAGATGCCTGCGAGTTAACGAGTCTGTTTAGATGCGCATGGAGCGTCTCTTCACACGAGGCTCCATTTAGGTTTTTGACCATCACGAAGGCTAAATTCCCATCAGGGAGACGAGCCCATGACGTGGATCAGGGCTCTCGATCCTCACTGCCAGCGTTGCCCAAAACGATTGTTTTGGAGCAAGAGCTTCGCCTTCTGGAGCCCAGAGAGCAGTCACCAGTGGGCGTGCCAAGCCCTTTGGTTTCTGGGGAAGCTGGGCACACTTTCATCTTCTCATTGGCCACGTGTGGGTTTTCCCTGTGGTTTGTCCCATTCTGGAGTTTTGTCCATATTTTTTCCACCGGAGTCTTCATGTGCTCAGACTGTTTTGTTCACTCGCTCTCACACGTGGAGTCCCCAGGTGCCCGGCCCATGGCAGTTACTGATTTATGGGAACTCTTGGTTCAAGGTGGGGTTTTGTGCAGCACTGAGAGCAGGGACTTTGGGATCCTTTGACACCTGAGAGCTAGGTAACGTCAGGTACATTGCTCAACCTGAGTGCCTCAGTTTACCTTTCTGTAAAGGGGCCACGCCTGGTGACCCCCTCACAGTGAAGTGACATCCAGGAGCCCCCCAAGCATGGGCCCGGCTCACAGCGGACATGCAGGGGCCATCGCCGAGGGGCCGCCGTCGTTGTCCCTGCTTAGGAAGGACGCAAACACTTGGTCCAGTCGAGGTCTGCGCTAACTTCTCGTATCGCCGGGTAACCTCTTCTTTTCTTTATTCTAGTTTGCAAAATGTTTTTTCAAAAAAGCTCCTCAGCGGGGACAAATACAGGTTCTCGTAAGTATCGTTAGCCCGTGAAACTCCCCATTTCATAGGCCCGAGAGGACTCCCTGCCCTTTTGAAGTTTCAGAATCCCCCGTAGACCTGACACCTTTCCCCCTTCGGCTTAAGTGGCTTTTAAAAGTACTCTGTGGACGGGGCGCCTGGCTGGCTCAGTCAGAAGAGCCTGTGATTCTTGAGATCTCGGGGTCGTGGGTTTGAGACCCACGCTGGGTGGAGAGATTACTAAAGAAATAAATAAACTTAAAAAAACAAGTAAGTAAAAGTGCTTTGTGGAAACTTGGAAGAAAAACCCCACCTGTTTTCAGCTGCCCTGCCAAGGCACCCCAACGGCCGGCTCGTTCGCGGCTGCCCTGCAGGGTGCGCCAGGCGCGCGGCCGGCAGGCACACGGGCCCTCCCTGGCGCCCGGGTTCTCTAGAGCATTCTCGCTGTGAACTGTCTGGTTGAAAGCCGGCCTCCGCCGTGCGGAGAGAGCGTCAGGCGTGTGTGTTGCCCCCGCAGGGCCGCGGAGCTGCAGTTCTACACCAGCGCGGCGGCCGTGGCCATGCTGGTCCCCGCCTGGATCTTCTTCATGGTGAGTGTCAGGGCGCCGCTGGGCACCCAGGCTGCCGTTGCCACCAGCCATCCGGGGGTGGAGGGGTCTCACTTTCCGGTCCCGTGGGTAGCTCCTTGGCGTGGTGGCTTCGTGGCATCGTTCACGAAGGGTCAGCAGGGTGCACTTGAGGAGGAGGGAGACCGGTGGGAGCCGAACCTGGTGCCCCAGGAGGCCAAGCCATAGCTGAGGGAGTTTCCTGAAAATCTTTGTGTCAGGGTGTTTCGGCTTGCTCGTTTTGGTATTATTATTTCAAAGTCACGCGTGCCCGCCTAGAGCAATCAGCAGGGCAGGAGTACATGAACAAGAGAGGAGGTCTGTCCGGTGAGCCCTCCTGGACCCCCTCCTACAAAGCCCCTTTCCAGACGGGTCTGCGTAGCTAGGAACGTACTCAGGTACATGTATGTCATGTGATCCCACCAGTCTTATAAAAGCATATGTATCTGTTCGAGCAGACCTTTTTTTTTAAACACAAATGGAACTGGGCTATTCTGTCCTATTCTTGTGCTCCAGAGCCCAGCTATGCCCTGACCTGTCACTGCCCCCTCGACAGACACCTGACTGCTTGGTGCATTTCACACAGAACTGGAAGTTTCTTGTGTCTTTAGCAGATAAAGGTGCTTTTCTTGGGAGGCACCTGGGTCAGTCAGTTAAGCGTCCGACTCTTGATCTTGGCTCAGGTCATGATCCGAGTCATGAGTTCGAGCCCCAGGTTGGGCTCTGTGCTGACAGCTCGGGGCCTGCTTGGGATTCTGTCTCTCCTTCTCACTGCCCTTCCCTGCTTATTCTCTCTCTCTCTCTCTCTCTCTCTCTCTCTCTCTCTCTCTCTCAAATAAGTAAATAAACATTAAGAAATTTTAAAAACAAATAAATAAACTAAATTACCTTTTTTTAAAAAAGGTGGTTTTCTGGGATCCACTTTTGGAATTGGAATGATTGAAAGAATGTGCGTATCTAAAAATATGTGTACTGTGGTAAAATCTATGTAAACGTAAAATTTATGATTCTAACCGCTTTAAACTATATGTCAAGTATGTTCAGGCTGTCAGGCAAGCATCCTCACCATCCATTTGCAGACTTTAATTATCTCAGACTGAATCTCTGTCTCTGTTAAACACTAACTCCCCATTTCCCCCATAGGGGAAGTGAGACTCTACCTCTCCTCCTAGGGTGTCCGGCTGGACGATTCACGGGGACAAGCCCACAGCCCGAGTAACATAAGCTTTATGTGACACGGGAGCCTCATAAAGAAGCCAGGACGGGAGCGCTCACGCGCCAGGCTGAGCAGGGAGAGGTGACTGCGGGAAAGTAGGCTGTGTGTGGGGTGGAGGCAGGCGAGGGCGACCTTAACGAGGTCCGCCGGGCTCGGGTCCCTGGCGATGCGCGCGTTCCTTTCCCCCTGCTGCGTGGGCGTCCTCCACGTGGGGCCTTTGTCCCTGCTTCTCAGGGAGAGAAAGGGACGCCAGAGCCCTTCTTGCTCCTGTGTTTTGAGGGTCTTCAGCTCAAAATAACCCTGATGCCGAAGTGGCATATTTGTGAACTCCTTCACCCCTCCCCCAGCCCCTGGCACCTACCCTGTTCTTTCTGTCCCAATGGATCTGACGACTCTAGGTCCCTCGTGTAAGTGGAATCCTATGGGATTTGTCCTTTGGGGACGGGCTTATTTCACTGAGCATGATGACCTCGAGGTCCATCCACTCTGTAGCAGGTGCTGGCATTTCCTCCTTTTTAGGGCTGGGTGATATTCTGCTGTGTTTTGGGACCACGTTTTGTTCATCCACCCGTCTGTTAACGGACACCTGGGTTCCTCCCACATTCTGGCTCTTGTGGACAGTCCTGCTGTGAATGTGAACATGCACACACCAGTTCAAGACCCTGCCTTCGGTTCTTTGGGGCGTGTACCCAGAGGCGGGATTGCTGGTTCTCCTAGTAGTTCTCCGTTTAACTTTTTGAGGAGCAGTCAGACGGTTTTCCACAATGGCTGCACCATTTTATATACCCACCAGCCGTGCTCAGGGCTTCAGCTGCCCCACATCCTCGTCAGCACTTGTCATTTTTATTTATTTTTTCATTTTTTAAAATTCTGTTTATTTTTGAGCGAGAGACAGAGTGTGAGAGGGGGAAGGGCAGAGAGAGAGGGGGGACACAGAATCCGAAGCAGGCCCCAGACTCTTGAGCTGTCAGCACAGAGCCCAACGTGGGGCTCGAACTCAGGAATCGTGAGATCATGACCTGAGCGGAAATCGGACACTTAACCGACTGAGCCAGCCAGGCGCCCCTGATTTTTTGTTTTTGGTGGTAGACATCCTGATGGGTATGGGGTGGTCTCATCGTGCTGTTGATTTGTGTTTCCCTGATGATCGGTGATGTCCAGTGCTTTCTCCTGTGCTTATTGGCCACGTGTACACGCATGTTGAAAATGTTGGTCAGCACTGTTTGGTTGTCACCCTAGAAGGCTATTTTCAGAGCACTCCTCAGCATCGGTTCGTTTACCCAGATTACTGGGCACGTGTGACCCTGCGCTCTCCTGACGGTGATCAGTAGAAGGAAGACAGGCGCCCGCAGAGCATCATTTCTGTTCTGCGCATAGGACTTGCCGGTGACTGGGAGAAGTGGGAAGAGCTTCAGTTACAGTCAGGATGTCGTGTTGCTGCTGCTGATGGACGGCGTCCTGTTCCACCTGCAGAGTGTCACGGCCTATGCCCTCATGGGCAAAATCTCCCCCGTCACTTTCAGGTAAGCACGGTGACTTCCCAGGAGACCAGGTGTGTCCAGGTCACTTACAGAGGAGAAGAATTTAAATCCAGGTGTTTTTACGGAAGGTATTTATGATTGTAAAATGCTAGTGTGAGGACTGTGGCCACATGGCGTGATTCCCAGGCTGTTTTGTCTTGGTGCTACTTGAAACACAGCAAAGTTCATGAAATCCCCACCAGGAATCGACACGTTAGCACAGGAAGTGTTTGCAGTGGTTCAAGTATTTTTCTGTGGGGAACAGCATGTCCGTGGACTCGCCTGTGAAGCTGGAACGTTCGCTTCTGGGCTGTCCGGTGGGGGAGCCGTGTGCCTCAGTGGTTCACCTGAAGTGTGGTGAGTGCAACAAGAGACGGGATTCTTCATTTTATCTCATTTTAAGCGATTTAAAATTGTTTCAATGTTGATTCATATTTTGAGGGAGAGAGACAGTACACGAGTGGGGAGGGGCAGAGAGAGACAGAGATGGAATCCAAAGTAGGCTCCAGGCACCGAGCTGTCAGCACAGAACCCGACCTGGGGCTTGAACCCACGAACTGTGAGATCGTGACCTGAGCCGAAGTCGGATGCTTAACCGACTGAGCCCCCCCAGGTGCCCCTTAAACGAGTTAAATTTGAGGAGCCACACATGGCCGTTGGCTCCCATGTTGGAGGCACACCTCCAGAAACTGAGAGGTGAGCCAGAGGCCTCACCGCCTTCTCTTCATTTTTGTAACTGGAAAAGTTCAATGAAAGTGCCATTTCCAGACTGGACGTTTTCAATAACAAGCAGAAAAGCGTGAGCTAACGCCTCCGGCGGCCTAGAAGTCTATTCTTTGCCCACACCGTGTCGTGTAAGTTAGCGGGCCTTACTTTCTCTAATTTCTGAACTGGCCGAGAAGTGGCCTGATGGAACCACGCTGCGTGGAAGGCTTGTCGAGCCGTGCCAGCCGTGTTTCTGTCTCCCCACGGCCTCTCTGGCTGGCTCTCGCTCCTCCTGCCCACGTCGGTCTGGCCCAGGTCAGCACAGCAGCCGTGCCCCGCACTGGTCACATTCTGCAGCTCGGAGGTCCAAGGGCAGCACCGCCACACGCGGGCACAGGTGGCACCAGCACGGTGCCCTGGCCTGCGACCCGTGCAGCCCTCACGTTTCCTGGGTCTTGAATGGGGAGGGTCTGCAAGAATGTTGACAATGGCCGTGATTTTTAAGTTCTTCTGAAGCGCATGGTGGTCTGTCACGTGCCCTGGTTTCTGTTTGGAGCCGGGAATTATTTCCGGATAGTCCCGAAACCTTGTTTTTCAGTGATCCTTAGTGATGGTTCACAAAAGGCAAAAAGCAGAAAACCAATTCTTTAAAAAAATTTTGTTATGTTTATTCATTCTTGAAAGACAGAGAGAGACAGAGCACAAGCAGGGGTGGGGCGGAGAGAGAGGGGGACACAGTATCTGAAGCAGGCTCCAGGCTCTGAGCTGTCAGCACAGAGCCCGACGCGGGGCTCGAACTCACAAACGGTGAGATCATGACCTGAGCCGAAGCCGGGCACTCAACCGACTGAGCCACCCAGGCGCCCCTAATTCTTTTTTAAAGCAAATAGGTTTTTTTGTGTTTTATTCATATCATAAGAGCAATAGTTACTCATTATAGGAAATTTGGAAAAGGCAGGACAGTTCCAGAAATAAAGCAGAAGTCACCATCACCCCAAAACACCAGCACTATTAACTTTCCAGTGTGTTTTGTAACTTCATTTCTACGGGCTCCAAGCCTCGAACGCAGTGCTGTCCTTACCATAGGTGTGCACAAAGTGCTCTTGTTCTTTAGACGGCAAGCTGAACTATTTAGCAGTAAAATGTCATCACGTCTGTAATTTGCTTAAAAATAATTCACTCCAAGAAAAAGGATGAAGCAAATAGAGCGAAATGTTAATTAAGTCTAGAAGATGGGAATAATGGCTGTTTATTATAACATGTCCCTGCTTTTCTGTTTGACATTTTTGCTAATGACCAGAAAGCAGGAGGGAGCCAGCGAGGGAGCCCCGGGTCTGTGCCGGCTGGGCAGCGGGCCGAGCCCGGGCCGTAACCCCCTGTCGTTGCAGTGTCGCCAGCACCGTGAAGCACGCCTTATCCATCTGGCTCAGTATTATAGTGTTTGGCAACAGAGTCACCAGCCTGTCAGCCATCGGCACCGTCCTAGTGACGGCTGGCGTCCTGCTCTACAACAAAGCCAAGCAGCGCCAGCGAGAGGCCATGCAGAGCCTGGCTGTGGCCGCCAGCCCAACGCCAGAGGACGAAGCGGAGCCACTGACCCCCAAGGACCCCAGACCACACCACTGAGCTCTGGAAGCTGCGGCGGGTGGCCAGGGCCCCCAAGCCGCTGCCCACTGCTGCTGTCCCCCTCACCGATGCAGACACCCGGCCTCCTTGGGTCAGTGGGGTGCAGGAGGCCACGGGACGGGCCGCCTTCGCTGCTCCCATTTCAGGTTTTTAGTGAAAACCAACGGGAGCTTGAACGGGGATGCCAGATGTCCGCTTCCTGGGGTGGAGACCGGAGCCAGCTGCTGCTGAGCCACGGCCAGACAATGTGAAATCTGCCTCCTGCTGACCCTGTGCTGAGCACGCGCGAGGGGGCGGGACTTCCAGATGGCCTCTGCACCCCCATCACCAGCTTGCAGGTCTGGTTGCAGTTAGGCCACGCCCTCATTCTCTGTGTGTGACAGCTACTGGGGACCCCTGTGAAGTGACAGCTGGATCCGGGTGCCAGCGCGCGCTGCTCCCCGCTGCTCGGTGCCAGCACAGAGAGCTCGGCTCCCCCTGCTTGCCGTCAAAGGCCCGTGAAGGCACACTCTGCTCCTGGGCCATCTGGGGAGTCTGTCATGCTGAGAGAGGGCCAAGGCGCCCACGGCCTGGGCCGGAGGCCACAGCAGCTGAGTGCACGGGGCTAGTAGAGTGGGAAGGGATCAGACGGGCACAGAAATGAGGGTCCCTGCTCCTCTGGGCAGGATGTTGGGCCCTTGCCTTCCTGCCCCAGAGCTGCCAGCATCCAGCACCACTTAGGGAAAGGTGCCCCGCCCCTTTCAGGGTCTCCACCGCACTAGGCCCTCCACCTCCCGAGAGTCCCAACCCTCACCTGTGGCTGGCGCTTCAGTCAGGGACCCCCGATGTGGTGACGGCTGGTCACAGAGGTAGAGGACAGACATCTGTAGTGTTTAACTCAGGATGGGAACATACTGACCTTCCCTTTTGTTTTCTGGGCCTTTGTGTGTAACAGAGGCAGTTCGGAAGGGTTCCCTGCAGGTGCCCCTGCCATCACTCACCTGGTCGGGAGCCACGCCATATTTTGTCTCAAGCACAAGGGTGTTAAGGTTTTCTCTCCTGAATGAATGAGCAGGTGGAGTGCTGGGAAGATCTTTTGGAGTGTTTACGGCTTTTGTCACACTGCATTTAAAATGACTGCGAAGGTGTTAAAGAAGAAAACCCAGGCACGGGTGGCTTCTGGAAAGCATCCTGTATGGCAAGTAACCCGTACTGAACCCACAGCCTGGCTCAGCCTGGCTCAGCCTGGCTCTCCCCTCCCAGAGCGATGGACCCACCACGCTGGGTATCTGAGCCCTGTGTCGGGTTGAGGCTCCTGACCTCTTCACCCTATTCCTCATCCCACATCCTGGTGGGGTTTCTGATCGGGGCACGTCCGCTGCCAGCCAGGCTTTAATACCTCTCCGTGGCACCAGGTTCAAGCTCTGGGGTGTGGCATGTGCAGCCCGACACAGAGGATAAGGTTGGCCACACGGCTGAGGCCTGCCTGCTGCAGCTGAGTGAACCAGCTGACAGGAGCGCTTCAGGCACTGGTGGTTCCCTCATCTGATTTCCCCTCCCTGTCGTTCAGGTCCTTGGTTCCCATTACCTTTTCACTGGTTTTCCAGTTGACTGGTCACCTGGAAAATATATTCAAAAAGGCCCTCCTGGAGATCAAATCTCTTGGAAACAAAGAGCAATAATAAGTCTCATTAACTTCTGCCTACTTGAAAAAGTTTGCCATGATGATGGGTTAAACTGAGGCCTTTAAAACTGTAACCTTTTTATGAAGCTGACTTCCTACGTCCAGAGCACAGGCAGGGGTGTGCTCGCCCGCACGCTACGCTCACCTCCGCTGTGAAGACGTTTCTCCTGAGACTTTCCCCAGGTTTCTATCCCTTCCTCTCTCCTTCCTCTACAAAAAACACCGAAGAGTACTTGTTGGAGGCAGCTTGGGCAGCGGGATGTGCTGGGTCTGTGAGGCCCAGTGGGAAAGGACGGCTTCCAGAGGGCCCTGCCTCTGCCCTTAACAATGTGGCTGCTGTGGCCGGCTGTGGCCAGCTGCTGACAAGATGTGAGCAGAGGAGGAGACACGTCTACGGTCATCCTGTTGCAAGATTGTCACGTTGGCCTTCTCACAGACGTCCTCATCCGAGTAACCAGGTAGGCGGCACCTGCTTCTGAGCCTCGTTAGGGACCCGGGTCCGAGTCTCCTCTGGAACCAGCGCCCTGCACACCACATGTGCCCCGCCTCCTGTCACAAGTGGTTTTCTGCCGGTTTTGATTTTCCATATTCTTGGACCAGAAACAAAATGAAGATTTCTCCAAATTATTAGTAAATGAGGTAATTTCCAACAAAGCTGCTTTTGAAACATTTCCTAAGAACCCAAGCTGTGGCCAGCACTGCCCGTGCCTGGGGCTTACATTCCTTCTTTGTATGGTCTCCACCCTGAAGCCGTCCATGTCCTGCATGTCCGGGACAACCCTGCCAGGAGACAAAACATGGCCTGTCGTGGCCGTTTGTTTGATGAATGTACAGACATACGTTTTTTATTAACTTTGTGTAGTAGTGTTTATAGTATGTTTATAATACATTGCAAACATGCTTGTGTCATTGTCGTCACTTACACGGGTCATTTCCTATGTCCATGGTCATTGTCTGTGCCTTTGTAAAGAAACACTTCAAACAGGTGTCAGGTCGGGGTTGGGTCGATACCTTACCTACGTTGATACTTCTAAATATACATGTATCTGACTTTCAAGAAAACTTCCACTATGAGTGGCATAAAAACCTTGGGTTTTTTTTTTTTTTTTTTCGACAGTCACAGTTGCATGTCATCATTAAAATAATCTGCCCTGGAAAGCTGAGAATATTCTTGCACAATCCAAAAATGTGTCTTTAATTTGAGAAAAATAGGCATGGTGAATCCAAAGCGGTAAAATGCTGCACAAAGAGTATCGAACGAAGTTGTGCTCGTAGCCCATGCTGGAAATTCTTTTCCCAAAACCAGTGGGGTTTTTGCTTGTGAACGGTCACTTGGACAGACCAGTAGGTTTGACAGACGCATATCATGGCTTTTTACATCTGTCTGAGTGTCGTGCTTTCCTAAGGCCTGGAACATTTTCCGTTTCCCTGGGTTGGAAAAATTAATCAAGGATGCTACTGCAGATAGAATTCTTTTGCCTTTGACCGTCATACTAAGGGCTTTATTCTTTCATAAAATCCGTACATGCTCTGGCTGAGGCGTCTTCATTTCCTTAGTTTACAACTAAAACTGTCCCAGCCCCCCTGGTGAATCTGTTTCCCTGTGTCCTGGCTCATGAGCCAAGAGCAGAGGTGACGTTGTGCTGACCACCCTCCGGCTCAGGTGGAAAACCTTTGATTTTGCTGTCCTTGAAGAGTTTCTTCCAGTTTTCCTGAGGGTTCTGATTCTGAGTTTGATGGCCACTGGATCCATGCCCAGATTTCCAAACAGAGCTGGAAACTGTCCTAACTGGTAGAATCTTTCGGTGTCTTTTTTGTTTTGTTTTCATTTGAGTAAAACCTGCATTCACCTGATTGGCCATTTCTAGTCTTTGCAGATGTGTGAGTGGAGTCTGAACCTGCCCAGGGGGTGTTGTGGGACCCACGAGGAGGGCCACAGTCACGGTGACTTTCCCACACTGAAAAACTTGAAAATCCTATCAGTAATTGTCTACATCAGAACCAAGTGAGATCTGCTTCATACCAAACAAAACTGTGGACAACTGAAAGTGCATTGTACAAGATGTGTATCGTGTTCTTGTATTTCACCTAATTCAGTATTCGAGTGACTACATCAGTACTTTCTAGAAAGTGGTTCTATTAAATAATTTAGTGAGTCACTGTTAAATCTACTGTGGTAATAAACTGATGCCTCTTGGCTTTTTGTCTAAATTAAGCCACTTGGTAGCAACTACCTAGGACTCTGGTTCTCTCGAAATACAATAAATGTTAACAGTGCCTGCCGTTGCTGTCTTCACTGTAACCCTCCCGGGTTTGTGCTACTGAAATGGTCACGGGGCTGGGGGAGAGGGGGGGAGGGTCGTTCTTGTTGCCTTCATGCTGAAAACTCCCTTCGTGAAGAGAAGAATGGTTCTCCTGTCCCCAAGGGCTCAGGAAGCAAAATAAGTGTGGGTACAGAAAGAAAATACCGTCCTGGGGAGGAAAAGAAAGCTCAATTCCACTCGCCCTTTTTGTGCCCAAATTTGTCCCATTCCGCATTTCCCACTTCAAACCCGGCTAACGAGGACGCATGTCGGTCTCCCGCTCTCTTCCCTGGGCTGCGGCTCGTGGGTCACCACATTCCCACGGCCCTTTCAAGCCGCGGAAGGGGGCGGGGCGGGAGGGACCCCGGGAGGCGCGCCTTCGCGCCACACGCCCTTCTAGAATTCCGGGCGAACCTCCGTCGCCCCCGGGGCACCACCGGCGGCCTCCGCGCCCCGCGCTCGGAGGGACCGGCAGCGGCGGCGCCCGCGTCGGAAGTGACGTGAGCGCGCCCGGGCCCCTCCCTGCTCGGGCGGAGTCGCCGGCGGGCGCCGCCGACCTGCGTCATCAGCCCGCGCCGACGCAGGAAGTGCCGACGCTGCTGGCGCGCGCCGGGCGCTGTTTCTCCTCGGGCTCCGGGACCGGCGGCGGCGGCGGCGGAGGCGCAGGGGTGAGTGGCGGAGGGCGGGGCCGGGCCGGGCGGCGAGCGCTCGGATCCGGGCGGACCCTGGGCGTCGCTTGCCGCCTCCTCGTTCCGCCTCGCCCCGCGCGGAGCCGGGGGTTGAGGCGGCGTCGGGCGCAGACGCCGGGAGCCCGCCCCTGCGGGCCCGAACCCCGACTCGTAGCGGCCGCGCCCGGGGGGCTGAGGGGCCGGGCGGCCCGGCCGCGTCGTATCCGGTGACCGCGACCCCCGGGCGTGGGGTCTCCGGGACTGAGCCGCGAGCTTTCCACGGATGAGCTCCCTCCCCACCGGTGTTGTTCTGCGGGGGGGTGTTCTCGTCTGTGACCGAAGGGTAAACTGAGGCGAAGGACCTTGCCCGGGAATGACGGCAAAGAGATTTGAATCCAGGCGGTCGCTCTTCGGAGCCCGGCCCGCCCCGTCCGCGAAGACGCGAGCCGCAGCGCCCCAAAGCCCACTTGCCGTGTGTCCTGCCCTGGCTCGAGCTCTTTCTCTTTGCAGCGGTTCGACTCAAATGGGTGATGAAAAGGACTCTTGGAAGGTGAAAACTTTAGATGAAATTCTTCAGGAAAAGAAACGACGGAAGGAACAAGAGGAGAAAGCAGAGATAAAACGCTTAAAAAACGTAAGCCATGTTTTTTAAGTAAGTGGTTTTCTTAAAGGAGATTTAATTTCTTTGCCCTCGTTTTTCCATTAGAACAACGCTTCTTCGGTGAAGTTCTTTTGTACTTCCAAATGTCGCAGGTGAGCGCAAAATCTCTTCTAAAAATTAACAAAAACGTTCAAATACTCGGTTTTCGTTGAAGACAGATCGATAACATACTAAAGCTGTGTGTAGATGGCGGGATCCACGTGGAGATAAAGTACTTTGAACCTGAATCCATTAGTGCAGGGGGACTAATTTTTCTCATGTCACCGCTTCTGTGTCCGTGGCACCATTTCCAAGTATGTCTAGTGCAGTAGGAAGTCGCCCTGGGATTAATACTCGTGTTCGGCGGGGTCGTTGGTTTGCACAGTAACGTAATCAGAGAAACGTTTGGTACCTTGGCGAGAGCGTCGGCAGAAGTGCTCGTTTCCGCTCTTACTAGCAGCTGACCTTTGTTAGCTATTGCCGAGTCACGGACGAGGTGTCCCAGGGTATTTGGCGTATAAAACATGGCGTAAGGCTCAAGTTTGGCTTATGTAAACAACTAACATACTTGGCATAGAGTCTAATGTTCCTTGTCGAATATGCTGATTTCAAGTTTTTTCATCTGAGGCCCTGGGTTCTAGCGAGTTGTGATTTTAACGTCATACGATTTGGGTGGAAGGTTCTTGTACCTCGTAACACTGATCCATTCAAAGCGTATGTGAGGCTTTGGACATTGGCAAGGTTTGAGATCGTTAGCAAGACTTTTCTCTGTGAGGAAATGACTTTCTCCTTGCTTCTCAGTCTGATGACCGGGATTCCAAGCGGGATTCCCTTGAGGAGGGGGAGCTGAGGGACCACCGCATGGAGATAACGATCAGGAACTCGCCATACAGAAGAGAGGACTCCATGGAAGACAGGTGGGGACAAGGTGCACGAGGACGAAGGGCATCCAGCGGCACATGCGCTTCCCCGCGGAGACAGGCGGGGTCCCGCAGCACAGCTGTGGTCCTGGCCGAGCCTCCTCGGGGCTCCTCTGAAAATGTTTGAAGCGGTGACTGGGTTTACCTCACAGTTGAGATGGACTTTGTGTGGTACCAGTTGGCACCTGAGTCCTCTTGCGAGAAGATTGAATGGGTGCATATTCCCTTCTTGGCGATTATCCTTCAACCCAGTGAATTCGCATTCACAAATTGCACTTAAATGATTGTGTGTGTGTGCTTTTAGTGACTGGTAAAATTACCGTGTCAGATCTTGCACGGATGAGCCACACTAGGGTGCTGAAGTGTGCTCGAGCAAGGCCCGTAAGCAGCGGTGGTCCTAGCGAGGCCCGTGTACGCTGACACCCCTTCCTGCACCACGGTATCCCCTCACTTGCTTCCTTCTCGTATCCGTCATCATCACCAAATTATCCGTCATCAAATCATTAAAGCCAGCCTAACCAGAAATTAAGGTGCAAGGACACATAGATTGGGAATTCTCACAACTTTTTGGTCATATAGTCAGTGAAAAGTGTTGTTGAGTGACCTTTTGAGGTCATCAAGTTCTGTTAAAATTGTGATACTTTTTTTAACGGCTTTATTGATGTATAAACGATAAGCTGCATATGTGTATAAAGTGTGCAGTCTGACATGTTTGTACACGCTTGTGAAACTATCACCATGGTCATGGTGATGAACGTGTGCATCGTGCCCTGAAGTTTCTTCAGAGAGGCATTTTCATTCCATATACACATTGATTTTTCGCTTACCCTTTTCATCTGTGTCTGTATTTATAAGCAGTTTTGGCTTCAATTTCATAGTTAAGGTTTAAAATGATTCTAGATTCAACTTTGTTTGTATTCTGAACGCTGCGTTTTTCCGGGCTGAGGAAGCTCCACGGCACCCTCATGGCTCTTCCATTACCTGACGTGATGCTTTGTGTCTTATTTCAGAGGAGAGGAAGATGATTCTTTGGCTATCAAACCACCCCAGCAAATGTCTCGGAAAGAAAAGGCTCATCACAGGAAAGATGAAAAGAGGAAAGAGAAACGTAGGCATCGTAGCCATTCAGCAGAAGGGGGTACTGAAGCATTTATTGGTTTTTTTCTTTGTATCATGCTCAAGTATGGTCTGTTTCCTGTGTCATACTCTACCGTCTCCTCCAGAGCACAACTGAAAGAGAAGAGAAAGTAAAATCTTAGCCAAAAGCATACGTTTTTCTAGATCATTCTGAGTAGTTAATTCATTTTCTTCCTGGTATTTTTTTTTCTCCCTCGTTACATTGTTTTGGGTTAGTTTGCTTAAATGTAATATTGTCTTTTTTTTTTTTTTTAAATATTTTTTGAATTTTTTTTTAACATTTATTTATTTTAGAGAGAGAGAGAGACAGAGCACAAGGAGGGGAGGGGCAGAGAGAGAAGGAGACACAGAAACCAAAGCAGGCCCCAGGCTGTGAGCTGTCAGTACAGAGCCTGATGTGGGGCTCAAACTCACGAACTGTGACATCATGACCTGAACTGAAGTCAGACACTTAACCGACTGAGCCACCCAGGCGCCCCATTAATGTTTGTTTTTTGAAGGAGAGATCGAGCATCAGCGGGGGAGGGGCAGAGAGAGGGAGACACAGAATCCAAATCCTGAGCTGTCAGCATAAAGCCTGTCGCGGGGCTTGAACTCAGAAATCGTGAGATCATGACCTGAGCAGAAGTCAGACGCTTAACTGACTGAGCCCCCCATAAACGTAATATTGTCTAAACTCAACAAATATAGAGTACTTATATGCAGTTTTTTTTAAAGTTTACTTATTTTGAGAGAGCACACTTGCAAGCATGAGATGGGCAGAGAGAGAGGGAGAGAGTATCTCAAGCAGGCTCCATGCTGTCAGTGCAGAGCCTGACACAGGGCTCTGTCTCACAAACTGGGAGGTTGTGACCTGAGCCGAAATCATGAGTCGGATGCTTAACCAACTGAGCCACCCAGGCATTCCTTCCTTACATTTTGAACAATAGGTGTTTTTCTAGCTGACATGGTTGCAAGAGTATAGTAGGCAACATAAAACACACAGTGTGTGTTAATTGGCTATGTTAACAGTAAGCTCTTAGTAAAATTTTTAGAGAATCAGAGGTTATACATGGATTTCTGACTGCGCTGGGGGTCAATTATTCAACATTGTGTTTTTAAGGATCAATTATAGTCTAATCATAGCTTAATACAGAAAGAAGATGAAAGTTACATTTTTTTTTTTTTAAACGTTTATTCATTTTTGAGAGAGACAGAGCGTGAGCGGGGGAGGGGGAGGGGGAGAGAGAGGGAGACACAGAATCCGAAACAGGCTCCAGGCTCTGAGCTGTCAGCACAGAGCCTGATGCGGGGCTCAAACTCACAAACCGCGAGATGATGGCCTGAGCCGAAGTCGAACGCTTAACCAACTGAGCCACCCAGGCGTCCCAAAAGTTACAGTTCTATTCAGTGACAATCACATTATTTTTTCTCTCACTTTGAGGCTTACTTCCATAGGATTTTCTTTTGTTTTTTTAACATAAAGTGATTGTTTCTCCGAAGTCATTAATTAAATGTTTTCTTCTTCACTGAGTATTTTCTTTGAAAAAAAGTTTTTAATTTTTTTTTTAATGTTTATATTTTAGAGAGACCGGGTGTGAGCGGGGGAGGGGCAGAGAGAGAGGTAAACCCAGAATCTGAAGCAGGCTCCAGGCTCTGAGCTGTCAGCACACAGCCCGACACGGGGCTCGAACTCACAAACTGTTGAGATCATGACCTGAGCCGAAGTCAGGCGCTTAACCGACTGAGCTACCCAGGCCCCCCCTGAAATTTTTTTTTTAATCTTTTAACTTACTTTTTGAGAGAGAGCACGCACAAGCAGGGGCGGGGCAGAAAGAGGGGGCAGAGGATCTAAAGCAGGCTCTGCGCTGACAGCAGAGAACCCCAACGTGGGGTTCAGATTCATGAACCGTGAGATCATTCCCTTGTCAGACACTTAACTGACTGAGCCACCCAGGCGCCCCTTCAATATTTTTAAATTAAGTTTTGGGTGTTGGGCCCCTTTGCGTGACATTCTCTCTCCTCTTAGGGAAGCATGCTAGGGCAAAGGAAAAAGAGAGAGAACACGAGCGCCGGAAGCGACACCGGGAGGAGCAAGACAAGGCTCGCAGAGAGTGGGAGAGGCAGAAGAGAAGGGAGATGGCCCGGGAGCATTCCAGGAGGGAGAGGTGAGTGAGTGCAGTCTGCGAAGGAGCCGGAAACTGAGCATTGCTGGTAGCCAACACCCCATCAGAGCGACGATGGAGACCGCCATTTTGGTGCACACACGAGAACCCGGCAGTATAACAGAGATGTGGGGCAGAAGTGGTTTGTGAGTCCACGGTCCTGGCACGGTAAACATGGGGTGGATGGGGTGGTGCTGACTGAAGAGATTAAGTCTTTACTGCATCTTGAAGACAGACATGGGTGTGAGTCTTCCTCAGAGAAGATCGTGAAGGGAATGGAAATCCGTGTGTCGGTTTCCTCCAGGCGAAGGCTGGTGGGGGAGGTACTCGGGAGCCAGGCCATTCCAGCAGTTGCTTGAGACCCTGTGTAAGAGTGTGATTTGGGCCAGTTGGAAGGGGCATTTCTGGTGGGAGCCGGAAGTCTGACAAAGGAATTCAGACACAAGGAGTGCAGTTTGGGGCCAAAAACATAACAGTGGAGAGGGAAAGGGTGGTGGTCGCGCAGGGAGAGACGATCTTCATCTGTCAGCTGACGCCGGGGACGGGGGAGGAGGGCCCTCTCAGATTCGGCCCAGGGCGCGTGTAGAAATTCCCACACAGCGCCCAAGAGAAATCTGTTCTAGGACGGTTCATTGGTCACTGGGCAAGTATTTTTTGAGTGCCTGCTCTGTACCGAGGTCTCTTCCAGGTGGTCTAAGCGAGGAAGACTAAGGAAATCTATTGCTTAGGGTTCTCTAGATCACAGCAGAAATAGACTGTGGTTCTTTCAGACAAAATGGAAATCCCAAAGGCCTTGTAATAGCTTTGGAGCTGAGGCACCAGACTCTTCGACATTAGTCTCCAAGTACATCTCTGTGGGCTCAGATTCCCAGGAGAAGACATCTGTGTAGCTCCAGATCTGTTCATCCGGGCTAGTTGTGACTACTGGGGCCATCTCTGTGTATTGAGGTGTTTCCAGAGAAAGCTTGGTACCGGCCTGCTACACAGAACGGAGAGGTAGGAGGGGTAGATGGTGCCTGCGTTCCCAGCAGGCCGAATGACACGGGCACCGAAGAAAGTGTGACGAGAGCCTTTGTTCTCGTGAGGAGGAGGTATGGGGGGGAGCTGATTCCTAAGGTAAAAGGTCACGGGGTGAGCAGAGCTGCGTGTCCAGGTTCGCTGCTAGCACGTGAAACCCCCGTGTTTGCCGAGCCCAGTGCTGACCGTTTAGGATGGGCTGACGGCACAGCTGTGCGGACACAGTGTTGATCCCAAGGAAGCCAAGCTTGAAAACAAAAAGAAACGAAGGGAAAAAACCAGCAGTGGCCGCACTCTTTTTGGAAGACAGAGTTGACAGAGTTAGCAGAGCAGGTTACCAAACAAACAGCAACAGGTGAGAGGAAAAATGAGAATCCTCAATTGCTACCGTATGTTATTTGAAATGTCCAATTCTCAACAGGACGTCTTGAGATGTAAAAGAAATAGGAAAGTAGGACTTCCTGTTAAGGAAGACAAGCATCAGTAGAAACCAAGTGTTCCAGATTATCAAGGAACTTGAAACAAAGCAATAGAAATTATGCTTTCTTCAGAACAGACAGTCAGAGGAAGAGAACTAGAGCCTCCGAGATCTGTGGCACAGCGCCTGTTTCACCAACACCATGTAACTCGCAATACCAGGAGAGAAGAGTGATGCGGCACAAAGATGTCTTTTTAAATAATGGCTGAAATCTTCCCCAATCTGATGGAAAACAGTTATCTGCCTATCCAAGAAGTTCAGTGTACCCCAAGCAGGGTAAATACAAAGGCACATCATAGTCAAACTGGTGAAAGCCAAAGAATAGATTTTGAAGGCAGCAAGAGAAAAAAAATCTACATAGAAGGTATGACTGGTGGCTGACTTCTCATTAGAAACAATGGAGGCCAGGCGCGCCTGGGTGGCTCAGTCGGTTAAGCATTCGACTTCAACTCAGGTCATGATCTCATGGCCTGTGGGTTTGAGCCCTGCGTTGTTGGGCTCAGTACTGACAGCGTGGAGCCTGGAGCCTGCTTTGGATTCTGTGTCTCCCTCTCTCTCTGCCTCTCCCTTGCTTGTTCGTTCTCTCTCTCTTTCTCTCTTTCTCAAAAATAAACAAACATTAAAACAAAAATTAAAAGAAAAACAGCGGAGGTCAGAAGGCAGTGGAATGGCGTAGTCACACTGCTGAAAGAAAACCTGTCAACCAGGAAATCTGTGCAGCAAAACTGTTGTTCAAAAGTGAGGAGACATAACAAACCGGTGGAATTCATTGTTAGTAATACCTGCCTTAAATACTCAAGGGCAGACGTCTGGGTGGCTCAGTCGGTTAAGCATCCAGCTTTGGCTCAGGTCATGATCTCACGGTCCGTGAGTTCGAGCCCTACATCGGGCTCTGTGCTGAGAGCTCAGAGCCTGGAGCCTGCTTCACATTCTGTGTCTCCCTCTTTTTCTGCCTTACACCGCTCACTGTCTGTCTCTCTCTCAAAAATAAATAAATTAATTAAAAAACACTCAAGATCTTCAGGTTGAATGGAAATGACACCAGAAGGTATAGAATTCACAGGAAGAAAAGACAAGCTTTAGAAATGGTAAAAGTGTAGGTTAACGTAAGATAACTTATGTATGTTTCATTTCATGTCTTCTCAGCTTCTACGAGACACGACTGCATAAAACAGTAGTTATTAAGATACCGTGTTGTTGTGTGATACATAGCATGTGTAGAGTGCACAGGGTTGAGAAGGGAGGGCTGTGGCTGTGGCAGAGCAGACCTATGTCCAGTGGAATGAAGTTAGTGTAATTTGATAAGATGCATGCTGCCATCACTGAAACAACCTCTAAAAAAATAACTTTAACGAAATAGTGCAAGCAAGAATTAAGATTATATACTACAAATATTTATTTATACCAAACACAGAGGGGCGTCTGGACAGCTCAGTCAGTTAAGCATCAGACTCTTGCTTTCAGCTCAGCTCAGGTGGTGATCTCATGGTTCATGGGATTCTCTCTCCCTCACCCCCCTCTCTCTCTCTCTGCCCCTCCCCCACACTCTTCCCCTCTATCCCTCTCCCTCCCCCCCCATCTGTCTCAAATAAACATTATATACATACACACACGGACAATCAAAAACTGAGAAACAGGACCCAAAAGGAAGACCTATAAAAGAAAAACCAAGAACAACAATGAAAGTAAATCCAGCCAAATCCATAATTACATGAAATGTGAAGTGGTTTCTGTACCCAAAGGAGAGGTTCTTTGATAGCAAAGCTTGATCTATTTTGTTGTCTGTAAGGAGAACACATTAGAGACCAGGACAAAAATAGGTCGAAAGTAAACGTATGGGGAGCTGCCGTGTGAAGCCTGGTCTGCATAGCTAGTGGTAAAGAGGGTGTGGGAGCAAGCCAAAACAGACTAGGAGCTCACGCTGTGCCACTGTGTGCCCACCCTTCGGCTCTTGACACCAAGGCTGAGCCCAGGGTGTTTTTCCCTTGCCTGTGCCACCTCCTAGTCCCCGGCCCAACGTGGTACTGACCGACCAAAGCCCAGTACTGACGAGACAGCTCAGTGCCTGGTGTCTGTGCCGCCTGCCAGAACACTGAGGCAGAGGTTCCCCAGGTACCTGAATGGAGTGGGGAGAAGAGCTAGCCAATGAGGTGGACTGTGCACCCTCATTAATGGCTCGGATTATACTGGAGAGGTTTCTACAAGAGCATGAGGAAATTCCACCCTCCAAGTCTGTTACAAATACTATGCTACAGGACCCTTCTCAGATTCCAGATGGAGTTCTAGCAAATCAGGGCTGTCCGTGCACCGTGCAGTCAAATGCTCTACCCCTGAGCTATACCCCTGTGTCAGCACACTATAAACAACTGCTGTTACGGACCACTGGTTGACTGCATCAGACATGCCCTTGGTCATGAGCATGAAGTCCTACTGAGAGGCCTTCTAGAGAAAAACCTGTCCTTCCTAAATCAAGAACAGCTCCGTGCAGAGGGTTGTGACAAAACCCCAAACTTGACGAGTTCCAGTTGCTGTGGAAGGGTACATAATTCACCGGATTGAAAGCGGGGCCTCATTTGGTGATGAATGTAGCCACCGTGCCCACCTACATGACTGACCAGGTCTGGACGTACTGGAATAGGTTTGGGTTGGGCTTCGTCATTTATTGGGACAGCTTTACCCGGGAACTGGACTGTAACTGGGAAAGGGGCATCCTGCTCAAAGCCTGTTTTCCCATGGACATTGTCGCCTTGTGTCATAGCATAGCTTGACCCTGATGATCCTGGAAGAGAAGCCGGGGGGACGAGGCTGAATCCAAAGCAGTTTTACTTTTCTGCAGTGTAAACTCCTGGCAGCACCTGCCCTGAACTTCAGCTTGAATTCGTGCTGCCCGTAGCCACGTCACTACCTCTTGAGACAAACATATCAAGAATTTCTAGTTTTCCTCATCCGTTGCTGATGTGAACAGCCAAGAACTGCATACATCACCACTTGTTATCATAAGCATTTCTCTGTCAGTTTACAGATAGTCATAATCTTCCTTCCTTCCAGATGGTTTCTGCTCATATACTGAACAAAAAGCAGAAATGTGGAGACTGAAAGGTGTGATTTTTCAATTCTCCCAGTTCCCGAACCACCCTATTTTTTTTCCTAAGTCTCCATTCATTCTCCCGCCTCCCCCGTTCTTCTCCTACCCTCGCAGGTCCTCAGTGTTGAATTAGCATCCTGGAATAATCTAGCACAGTCCTAGCAGAGTGGAAAACATGGCGGTTGAAACTCTTTTTGCTCTCACCTGCAAGGTTCCAGTAGACCTTGATGGTAACCTGGGCTTGTTTTGTCCAGTCTTTACGATTTTCTGATTTCTCTGGCATTAAGCCAAGCTGAGAAAATATACTTGATGAGAGGTTTTTCTTTTTACGGTACTTATTTGAACACCAAAGACTTTCCGTTGATTTCATATAAAAGTATCGGTTACATTATGTCTGGAAACCACACTCCTTTGGGTTGGAGGCCAAGGGGAGACCATTGAAACATGGTGCCAGCCTGGGCAAAAGTTCATTTTTAATTTTATTTTTTAATGTTTATTCATTTTTGAGAGATAGAGACTGAGCGTGAGCAGGGAAGGGGCAGAGAGAGAAGGAGACCCGGGATCCGGAGCAGGCTCCAGGCTCTGAGCCGTCGGCACAGAGCCCAACGCGGGGCTCAAACTCACAAACCATGAGATCATGACCTGAGCTGAAGTCAGAGGTTTAGCCAAACTGAGCCACCCAGGTGCCCCAGACGTTCATTTTTAAATACAGCTACTTGTCAGTATGTACAGTAATCGGTATCTTTCTGAGTACAATTTTTTAAAAGCACATTCTATGCACTGGTCTATATGCGCATTTTATACCACATAATTATATAACACTCAAATGATTTAGTCCTTAGAAATGTTCAGCTTTGAATGAATTAAGTGTACCAGAAATAAACATAGAGTGATTTCCAAATGAGCAAAATAAAAGGGATTTTGTATATGTTCGGAAAACAAAAAAGCATGAAATTAAACACATGGAAGAAGGTGCAGCACGTACACAGCAGCCACAGTGCGCAAGTGGCTCAGCGCCAGGCCGGACGTGAGGCCAGCACCGAGACCGGGCTTCACAACCACAGGAAGGGACATACGTCGGGAACACGTGACCGCGGTAAACGTGTATGAGTCTGACGGCAGAGTCCAGAAATCTGGGCTGCAATAACCTGACAGTTGAAAGAAGAAATAGGCAGTTCCTCAATTATAGTTGGAAGTTTCGGTACCCCACTCTAGTTGTTAATAGAACGAGAGGAAACGAGGATATAAAAAATTTGGAAAATACCCTGCACCAGCTCAATCTGACTGAGCTTGCGTGCAGGACTCCACCCACAGCCACAGAAGACACGCTCATTTCGAGCATATCGTATGTGGGCCATACGACAAGTGTCACACATAAGATAGTTGCAGTAGTACAAAGTATGCCGTCTTTCCACAAAAGAAAGTGGAAATCAACAGAAAGAAACCTGGGGAAATCCTTAAAATGTTGGGAAATCCAACCACCCATTTCTGAGAAAAGTTTTCATACGGCAATAATCGCACCTCAGATAAACCTCGTTGGCTAGGATACTGCCACGCCGCAAAGCTCTTCCGTTTCTGATTAACCTGTGGCCCAAAGAAGAAATTCAAAGGAAAAATAGAAAATATTTTGAATTGAGGGAAAACAAAAGCAACGTGCCAAAAGGTAGGGGTGCACAAAAAGCTGGGCCCAGAATGAGCTGTTTTAAGCACTGATACCAGAAAAGGAAGTTGTCAAGTCAGCAACTTGAGCTGCTACCCCAAGAGCAGGAGAAAGAAGCAGAAGAAATGTCCCGAGAGTCCTGCTCTGACAGGAAGCAGATGGGGGACAATGGCCAGGAGCTGACCACGGATGGGCACGAGATAGGAATGTTTTAAAACGGGCTTATGGTGATAGTTGGACAATTTTGTAAATTTACGAAAAACTGAATTCACTGGTTGGATTTATTTTTTTTAAGTTTTTATTTTGAGAGAGACAGAGGTATGAGCAGGGGAGGGGCAGAGAGAGGGAGAGAGAATCCCAAGCAGGCTCTGCACCGTCAGGGTTCACACTCACAAATCCCGAGACCACGATCTGAGCTGAAAGAGTCGGATGCTTAACCGACCGAGCCACCCAGGTGCCCCTCAGTGGTTGGATTTTATATGTTCACTTACAACTTTTATCTTGTAATAGTTTGGACTTCTAGCATTTACAGAATAGTTCCTAGAATCCACGCCTTCCACAGCGGTGACCTCTGATGGGCCCCAAAGCTGGCACGGTACCAGCGACCATCCCACAGGCCCTGTTCCACTTTCACCCTTGTCCGTGCTCTTTTCTGGTTTTGTTTTGGTTTTTTTGGTCATAGCTCTTCTGGTTAGATTTGGACTTAATTCTGATTCTATCGGGATTTGAAAACTAACCGCTGCTCATCAGTTTTTACCATCTGGCCACTTTGTGGTGCATCAGCCATGCACACCGTGGTCGCTAATAGTTCCTGCACTTCAGATGAGTCTTGTCCCCTCCATGAAGCAACTTTCCCCGCTGCCCCTTGTATACCACACTCGTACCCGCTTAGCTCCCCACCGGGCCCGGCTGGGCATCCGTCTACCATAGGATCTAGTGAGGAGGGTGGGACAGGGCCTCAGGCCCAAGTCTAGGTCCTTCTCTCCACCTTCCCCAGGTGGGCTCTTCCACCCCTCAGTGCCCCTGAAAACTTAGTGATAACGGTGGATTTAAATTGTACCGCCATCCACATTCGGTAGGACTGCGAAACAGAAGCCTTCTGGAACCAATGGACTCATCCCTCATTGGCAATATCCGATCGTGCCAGTACTCTGCTACATTCTGTTGCGGCTGTTGGGCTGTGTGCGAGTATATGTTCTACTTTTAAAAAGCCCATTATGGGGCGCCTGGGTGGCTCAGTCGGTTAAGCGTCCGACTTCAGCTGGGGTCATGATCTCGTGGTCCATGAGTTCGAGCCCCGCGTCGGGCTCTGTGCTGACCGCTCAGAGCCTGGAGCCTGTTTCAGATTCTGTGTCTCCCACTCTCTGACCCTCCCGCGTTCATGCTCTGTCTCTCTCTGTCTCAAAAATAAAATAAACGTTAAAAAAAAATAAAAAGCCCATTATGGTTTGAACAATCTAAGTGGGCAGTTTCTAAATTTGAGCAAAAAACACTTGGGGTGGAAAAGAAAACTTCGTGTTTGCAGAGAGAGAGTTGGCCTGTGCTTGTTGCAGGGACCGCCTTGAGCAGCTGGAGAGGAAGCGGGAGCGAGAACGAAAGATGCGTGAACAGCAAAAGGAACAGCGGGAACAGAAGGAACGGGAGCGGCGCGCCGAGGAGCGGCGCAAGGAGCGCGAGGCCCGAAGGGAAGGTGCGCGTGGGCGCACCCTGTGGTTGGGGTGTTGTTCCCATGGGTGAGCCCAGAGCTGCACAAATGACACTGAGGGGTGAGGTGCTCTGGACCATGGCTGAGTGAAGGGGGAACAGGCCGTGGGGCTCGGGAGTTGAGCCTGACCGCGTAGCTCCTTGCCAAAGAAGGCAGTGGTCGCTTCAGGCCTGAGGTGAGGGTGTGCGGCCGGGGCGCACCCGGGCCTGGTGCTGGACAGCCGTCAGGGCAACACACGGGCTGCCGCCCGCTGCTGTTTAGGCACAGGCTTGGAGAGGTGGGTCGTGGCCCCTTCTTTTCCGGCAGTAGAGAGTCTGGAAGGCCTACGTGGGTCCTCCGGGACGTCTCTCGGCTTCCACGCCTCTGTGGCCACAGAGCTGTCAGCAGGGGTAGTGGGTTGTCATCAGCAGGGGTGCGGGTGAGGACCACCTCTGAGCGAGGTGGGGCCCTGCCAGAGAGAGGCTGCCGCCAGCGCTGCCTCCTGCTGTGTTCTGTGCCCCAGTGTCTGCACATCACCGGACCATGAGGGAGGACTATGGCGACAAGGTCAAAGCGAGCCACTGGAGTCGCAGTCCGCTGCGGCCGCCGCGAGAGCGGTTTGAGCTGACAGACGGCCGGAAACCAGGTGAGGGCCCGCGGCGCCTGCCTGGGGGCCAGCGTGGCGCGGTTCTTTGCTGACAGTTTTTTACGGGCAAAAACTATTTTTTGCACGACGATACGGTATGCTAAAGTACTTCCGTGTCACCTGGCAGGACTTTAGCATTTGTGCGGAGCACGTTTGTCTTTCTCAGCGGAAACCTTTGTTACGGGTCTTTGAGAGCTGTTTTCCAGCTGAGTGTGGATGAGGGTTTATCCTACACACTGCAGCTTATCTCTGTGTGGAAGATACCGCGTGATCTCATTGATGGTAAACGCGTTCACTTTTGATGGTCTGTGTCACAAGTGAAAGAAGAGAAGGTGGAAGAGCGAGACCTGCTGTCCGACCTGCAAGACGTCAGCGACAGCGAGCGCAAAACCAGCTCAGCCGAGTCCTCGTCGGGTGAGTGCGGGCCCCGCCGCCGTGAGGTCACCGCTGCCTGCGGTGCCTGCCTGCGGTCACTCCCGGCCGTTTTCTTCTGAAGCGGAATCAGGGTCGGGCTCGGAGGAGGAGGAAGAGGAGGAGGAGGAGGAGGAGGAGGAGGAGGAAGAGGAGGGCAGCAGCAGTGAAGAATCGGAGGAGGAGGAGGAGGAGGAGGAAGAGGAGACAGGGAGCAACTCCGAGGACGCGTCTGGACAGTCGGCTGGTGAGGAGGGCGCCGGGCGCGACGGTTTAGTTTGCTGGACTCCACAGACCGCAGAGGTCACGGGAAGTCTCGGTTTGAAAATGTCTCCAAGTGGACGGTGCCTTGCTACCTGGGACTCCACGTGAGACCCCAGAACTGATCGTTTACGGCGGTTCTTGCTCTCTGTTAGCTAAAGCAGACCCTCGCTTGTGCTGGCGGAGGGTCTGAAGAGCCCTAGAAAGAGGCAGACCCCAAGTCAGCGCAGGGCCAGCAGCCCCGCAGATCTGAGCAGACGCCTGCTGTCTCTTGCAGAGGAAGTGAGCGAAGACGAAATGAGTGAGGATGGGGAGCGCGAGAATGAGAACCACGTCCTCGTTGGTGAGAGGCATCCCCGGGGCTTGGTCTTTTCCTGCGTGCTGTGGCCCTTTGTAGAGCTGGCACCTCGGGCTTCCTCCGGGGTCACCCCACCCCAGAGACACAGGCAGCTGAGTCACTGAGAGACCCGGTTCCCTGAGCACCACCACCCCCACTCCCCCCCCCCCCCCCGGCCACTTGCGACCGTGAGGGGCCAGCGTCCCTTACTGGGGACAGTCCTGACCGAGCGTCCTCGTGAGCGTCACCGTGGCTTAGACACTGCAGGTGGCTGGGAAGCACCAGCCGGGGCCCGGCCTCTTAGCTCAGGTCCAACCACAGGCCCATCACCATTCTGTAGACGCCAGCAAGGCCTTGCCCTCAAGGCCTGACGGGAGCTCTGGGTGTGCCGCCTTTGAGCTCGGTCTCCGGCCAGGGGCTCACAGTGCATGTGGCTGAGCTGGCAAGCCCCCAGACCCCAGTGCCCTCTGTCCAGGACGGTGGGACACACGCCTGTGCACAGCATCCTGGGGTCATTCTCGTGTGGCTCTTGCGTGCACTCGGTGTCCCCCCACCCCCACCCCAGAACAGGAGAGGGGTGATGACGGTTGCTTATTTTGGTTCCATAATTGGGTTTAACTTTTGAAGTTCCAGAGTCCCGATTTGACCGAGACTCCGGAGACAGTGAGGAAGGGGAGGAAGAAGCCGGTGAGGGCACTCCACAGAGCAGCGCCTTGACCGAAGGGGACTTCGTGCCCGACTCTCCCGCCTTGTCACCCATTGAACTCAAACAGGAGCTGCCCAAGTACCTCCCTGCCCTGCAGGTCAGGCGTCCTCCCCATGCCGGGGTTGGTTCTGCTGATTACGAACAGGATGGTGGCTGAGAGCAGGAGCTGGGTCCCCGGGGTGTGGGTCACCGGGGTCACGTATGCAGTGAGGGAAGGTGCCAGGGCCTTGGTGGTGTGGTGCAGGGGGCGCTCCTGTCCTCAGTGTTATCTTAGCGCCGGGCAGACAGGCCAGGCCTGGCTCAGAGGGATGCGTCCAGGACCAGCTCTTTTCCACATTAGTTTTATTCCGTAATTGAGGAGCCCGTGGTCACCGAAGAAACCAGAGAAGAGGGCTGCTCCTGGCTCCGCCACCAGATACATTTGGCGCCCTCTGGAGACCCCTGGGCAGGGTTTGCTGCACTGGCCTGATTCGGGTGTGTGTGCGGCCGTGGCCGCTGGGTCCTCACGGCAGGCTTCCTTCCAGGGCTGTCGGAGCGTGGAGGAGTTCCAGTGCCTCAACAGGATTGAAGAAGGCACGTATGGGGTGGTGTACAGAGCAAAGGACAAGAAAACAGGTGGGTGCGGTGCCGAGTGGTCCCCCAAAGGGAGAAGGGGAGACGGGCAGGAACCAGATGGCACAGAGAGCCCGTCCCTGTGCAGGAAGGGACTTGTGCTGAAGAGCATTGTCCGTGGGTGTACCCGTTGCGCCATCTCGAGCCCGGCCCGGAGGGTTTGCTGTCCGCAGCCTCTTGGACCCACGTGCGGGCTGGGCTCTAGGAGGGAGGCCGGGTGTCCTGCCCGGGCCACAGCCAGCTCGCAGGGACTGAGATCGAGCCCAGGCCATCCTGGCCCTCGGCACCCTCGGTGTCAAGGTCCTTGAACGCACAGTTCCTACTCTCCTAGGAGTCTCGTCTCCCCGGGTGCCCGGCTGTGGCCTCGCTTTACCTGGCCAGCACCAGCTAGTGACTCATGGGCCCCTGAGCAGTGGACTCCTTGGTACCTGTGGAGGCCCGAGGTCAGTCGGACCGTGAGGCTCTGCCGCTTACTTGTGACAGCAGGTGCCTCCGTTCTGGGACGGAGTGTGTCGTGTGCTTTGAGCGATAGCACCTGAGCAGGTGTGTGAGCCGCAGACTGGCAGCTTCCCCAGCGCCTGCAGCTGGGTCTTGGAAGGTCAGGGAAGCCACCTGAGAGCCTCAGACCCCGGTGATTGTGTCTGTCCTGGGATGTTGAGGTTTGCTGTGTCTCCTGGCAAATCACAGTAGGGATATAGAGATAAATAGGAAAATTCTCCTTAGCTGTTTGGACAAAAGTTAGCATGGAAATCTGCCTCGTGCGTCTGTTGGGCCACAGGTTTGGGCTTGTTTTCTTGGTGCTGATGTAACACGGGGCTTCCCACTTACAACAAGGCTTCCCAGTGCCAAATAAGAAACGCTCCCTGAGTCCCAACGAAATGTGTGCTTTCTCAGCCCATCTTCGAACTGTTTTCAGATGAAATTGTGGCTCTGAAGCGGCTAAAGATGGAGAAGGAGAAGGAGGGCTTTCCAATCACATCCCTGAGGGAGATCAACACCATCCTCAAGGCACAGCACCCCAACATTGTCACCGTTAGGGTGAGGCAGCCCGGGCCTGTGCCCCGAGGGGACCCTGTGATTCCTGTGCTCCAGTGTTGTGCAAAAATTGAGCACTAGCCTCCCAAAATGTCGGCCCCCTTAGGGTCGTCACACCTATAGGTACCTGCTGTCCCCACTGTCTGTGCCCCGGGAGCCAGCAGTTAGTCGCGGGACCTGGAGGTGAGCACGGCACCCACGGACCCGCTCCTGTTTGCTAGGAGATCGTCGTGGGCAGCAACATGGACAAGATCTACATCGTGATGAACTACGTGGAGCATGACCTCAAGAGTCTGATGGAGACCATGAAGCAGCCTTTCTTGCCAGGTGGGCCTGCAGGCACCGCGGGGGCCGTGCGGGGAGGGTCTCCCACAGCCCCGATGTACTCCCACAGACAGGGCCCTCTGACTGGTGTCCCCCACACGGAACACGCGGCCCTCGGGCTGCCCAGGGTGCAGGCAGCGTGTCCCTGGGGCGGAAGGAGCACTGACCCCACCGCGCCGTGTATCCGAGTGTGTGCGCGCGCGCACACGTGCGGTCTCTGTGCGTGCGCGTGCGTGTGCGTGCGTGCGTGCGCGAGGGCCGTGCCAAGCTGAGAGCATTCCCGGGAGAAGCGCACCCTGAGAATCCCGCTTGCCGCCGAGGCGGGGAGCTGACCCGAGGCGCTGCCCTGTAGGGGAGGTGAAGACCCTGATGATCCAGTTGCTGCGCGGTGTCAAACATCTGCACGACAACTGGATCTTGCACCGAGACCTCAAGACGTCCAACCTGCTGCTCAGCCACGCCGGCATCCTCAAGGTGAGCCCCCGGGGCCCGCCCCACCGGGGCCTGGCACCTGGGCCTCAGGGGCCTGCCCACAGCCCGCCTCTGTCCTCGCAGGTGGGGGATTTCGGGCTGGCGAGGGAGTACGGGTCCCCCCTGAAGGCCTACACCCCGGTCGTCGTGACCCTGTGGTACCGCGCCCCAGAGCTGCTGCTCGGCGCCAAGGTGAGTGCGGGGGGCGGCCAGCCTGCGCGCGCTGCCCTCCCCCAGCCTCCTGAGCGTGCCCCTGGCCCCCCAGGAGTACTCCACGGCTGTGGACATGTGGTCGGTGGGCTGCATCTTTGGGGAGCTGCTGACCCAGAAGCCGCTGTTCCCCGGGAAGTCGGAGATCGACCAGATCAACAAAGTGTTTAAGGTGGGTCTGTGCTCTCGCCCTGCCAGCCACGTGCAGACACCTGTACCAGACCCTTCCCTGCAGGCCGTGGCCGTTCCAAAACTCTCTCTCTCTCTCTCTTTCTCTCTCAGGACCTAGGGACCCCCAGTGAGAAAATCTGGCCTGGCTACAATGACCTCCCTGCGGTCAAGAAGATGACCTTCACTGAGTACCCCTATAATAATCTTCGCAAACGCTTCGGGGCCCTGCTCTCAGACCAGGGCTTTGACCTCATGAACAAGTGTGTGAACCTGCAGGCTGTGCCCCTCCGGCCCTGGGCCTCCCCCTCCCCCACCCCACCCCACCCCCACGTGGCTGCCAAGTGCTCTTGTTTTCCTAGGTTCCTGACCTACTTCCCCGGGCGGAGGGTCAGTGCGGAGGACGGCCTGAAGCACGAGTATTTCCGAGAGACCCCCCTCCCCATTGACCCCTCGATGTTCCCCACGTGGCCCGCCAAGAGTGAGCAGCAGAGAGTGAAGCGCGGCACAAGCCCACGGCCCCCCGAGGGCGGCCTGGGCTATAGCCAGCTGGTGAGGACAGGGCCGCGGGGGGGAGGCTGTGGGGGTCCCCCCCAAAGGTGGGGCCAGCCCAGCCGAAGCCCCCCGGTGACGCTTGCTCCCCAGGGCGACGACGACCTGAAGGAGACAGGCTTCCACCTCACCACCACAAACCAGGGGGCCTCGGCCGCGGGGCCCGGCTTCAGCCTCAAGTTCTGAGGTTCGGCGCAGAGCCCGTGCCAGCCCTGCGGGTACCGACCAGCAAGGCTCAGTCGGGACCAGGGCAGGCGCCAGAGGCAGCATGTGGGTCCAGACCGAGGCCTGGCCCTGACTGAG
This sequence comes from Panthera uncia, assembly GCF_023721935.1. NCBI lineage: Eukaryota > Metazoa > Chordata > Mammalia > Carnivora > Felidae > Panthera > Panthera uncia. Next base: position 104,001,092 of record NW_026057585.1, read on the forward strand.
CACAGCCGCTGGAGGCCGTCGTGGCCGCGGATCTTGACCTCACGTCTCAGACTGCCCGTCTCGTTCGCTTTTCCAACATTTCATTTTTATCTTGGCTTGTAAATTTGTAGAATTAAATCACGTTTTCCTTGTTGTGGAAGGAAAGGCCGTATTTTTTCGGATGTGTCAGACTCGCCCTGCGAAGAGGGGGGCATCTATAGGTGGCCAGTGTGGGCGGACACGTGTCCCCCAACACACAAGGTCAGCACGGTGACCACTGGGGACTGCACTGTTAGGACACTGGCCCTGGAATGGAGCTGTGGGGGGGATTTTTCTATTTAATCTTCAGGCTCCTTTGCACCTTCCTACCCTCAGGGCATCCACAGCCCCAGGCCCCCCAGAGCCGGCATGCGAGTTCTTGGCCACAGTGAGACCGGTTTTGTACCAAGGTTAACATGTTTTAAGACGCAGTAAGATATTCTTGGGGGGAAGCTTTGCTACGTCGGTCCTTTCGCTCCCACTGGAGGCCTCACGGGCACAGTGGTCCGGCCCTTCCCAGCCTTCCTGCCTCCCCATCCCTGAGTGACCCCGAGACACAGCCAGGGACCCCGGGCTCCACCAGCTCAGCCTATGTCCCCAGCGATGCTGCTCACGTGTGGGGGTCCCTTTTCCCCACTTCTCCAGGACCAGCTGGAAGAAGCCTTCCTTGGCCTTGGCCTGTGGGGAAGTTGGGGCGTCCGGGCCCCAGGCTCCCCACATCCAGCTGAGCACAGGCTGGATGGCCCCACCCCGCAGGACCCAAGGCTGTTCGCCCTCCCTCCCAAGAAAGGGTGCACAGACTTGAGAGAGAAAGTGCTTTATCGGCCGTCTTGGCCCCGCGGGCGCTCAGCCCCGCACGCGGACCCGCCAGGAGTAGGTGCTGAGCACCCGCTGCCGCCGGCGCACCACGCACGTGTACGTGCCCTCGTTGATGGCGTTGGCGATGATGCTCAGATGCGCCTCGCCCAGCGCCAGGTAGCCAGGGTAGGAGAATTCCAGGGGCTCCTGGTCCTTGTACCAGCTGCGGGGAGGGTGGGGAGGCTGGGCAGGGTCCCGAGCACCCGCCACCCACCCTCGGGGGGTCACGGGGACGCAGGGCCACTCACTACACTTTGCCTTTCTTGTGGAGGATCTTCTGGCCGCAGCGGAAGGTCACGTTCCGGCCCTCGGGCACCAGCCTGGTCTTGGTCCTGGGTGGCGGTGCAGTGGCAGCCACCGTGGGGAAGGGAAACTCTGCTCCGGAGTCAGGGAGGGAGGGCCACATCAGTGCCCCGCCCCCCCGCCAGACCCGAGCTGGCACCGGGGACCCTGCCTCACCGGCCTCACCGTAGCAGAAGTCACAGCTGCTGGGACAGAGCCTCTTCATAAGTCTCCGGCGGGTGTCACAGAACCCCCTCCGTGCCCAGGATGTGCACACAAACAGTCGGTCCAGGCAGCCTGCGAGAGGGCAACCTGTCCTCAGGGCCGGCCCGGCACGCCACCCGCCAGCCCGCCCACCCACGGCACTCACCGTAGAGTCGGTGCAGCCCCCACAGCTCGTCCTGCGACAGCGTCTTCCAGCCACGCAGCGTGGCGTTGAGGTGCATGAGAGCCCGGCCGTGCTGCGAGTGCATCAGGCCCAGCGCGTGGCCGATCTCGTGGGCCGCCACGTGCACCAGGTCGGTGAGCCAAACGCCTGCAGGTCCCGAGGGTCAGGCCCTCGGACCCTGGCCCAGCCCTCCCCGTTCTGCCCGCCAGCCTTGCTTGCCGTGGCCACATCTGCTGCGGTGCGGCCACGGAGCCTCCCTCACTCGGCACAGCCATGGGAAGATAAGAACGTTCCAGGCCAGCAGAGGCAGTGAGCTCGGCCCCCAGGAATGTAGCTCCGGTTCTGTCTCCAGCAGCAGGGGGGAGGGGGGGCAGGGGGGTTTCAGGGCTCCTGGAACCCAGGCCTATGGCCTCTTCCCAGCCTCCCCCTTCCTGCTTACTTGACCCCAAATCATAGCCACCACCCCCAAAGCCCTCCTGCTGTGCCCACCGTGGCGCAGAGGGCCCCACAGGAGGCCAGGCCATCACCTTTCTTCCAGCTGTAGCGCGTGGGGCCCAGGACCCAGTATTCGCTGTCATCGAAGTGGATGCCCCCGTGCGGGGGGAAGAAGGCGTGGGCCAGCTCGCCTGTCGGGCCGTCAAAGCAGTGGTGCAGGGCAGAGACCAGGCAGTCCGTGTGGTTGACGGGGTAGAAGCCTGGGGGAGCACAGGGGCTGAGAGGGGGCCGCGGGGCTGGGCGGGGGCAGGGGCACGGTGCCCACCTATGCGGAGGTCACTGGGCTGCTCGGGGGCCACCTCTCGGAAGCTGAAGGGGGACACGTCGCTCCACATGCGGAAGGCGGTGGCCAGGCCCCGCCGGGTCTCACTGGGGCTCAGCAGGTTCCGTGGGAAGGAGAGAATCCTGGGGTGGGGGTTAAGGTCAGGGGTGGCGGCCAGGCTGCGGCACGCTCCCCTCCACATCGTGGCCCACGGTCACACCTGTAGGTGAGGTTGAAGTGGTCCCAGCGCAGCCTGGCGGGGGTCAGCGTGTAGCGGCGTCTGCGGGGCGCCTGGAGGGGCAGAGGACCAGGTCCCGGGGTAGCGAGGACACCCGCGGGATTGGGTGCGGCGAGATCTCCCTTCAAAGAAAGCAAGGGCTCGTGGGGAGGCAGTCGGGACCAGACTTGTGTCTGAAAACACTCGGAAAAAAGACTAAAGGAAACGGGGTGGGGTTCGTGGTTCAGGGAGTGCTGAAATTCCCTCCTTTGGGCTCTGTGTGTTTTTGGGTTTTCTACGCTGGTCAGTGTTACTTTTACAGCCAGAATGAAAAAGGTTACTAACCACAGGCCAGGTCGGAGTGGGCGGGGCTGGAGGCCTGATGCTGCCATCCCCCACCCAGCCAACCCCCGCCCCCGCTTCCCCCCTCCCCCAACACGCAGGCCCTTGGACCCTCGGGCCGCCCACCCTTCTGCCCAGTCCCACCCTGCTCTCACCTGCACTGCGCTGGCTGCCAGCCGGGCCGAGGGGGCCCCCAGCCGGGCCAGCATCATGAGCACGGGCAGCAGGCACAAGGCACCCAGCACAGCTCCCAGCCGGCCAGCCTGGGCTCGGGCCCCCGACGCCGCCGAGGACACGCAGGCCCCGAGGCCCATGGCGCCTGCGGACTCGCTGTCGGGGCCTAGGGCCCAGTGGGGCTGCGCGGGGAGGCGCTGAAGCGGCTCGGGTTACAGGGGTGGGTGCAGGGGGAGGCGCGTGCCCCTGAAGGGAACCAACTGGCCGTCCCCGCTGTCAGGACAGCCCTGCCGCCAGTGTGGGGTGCGGACCCGGGGCCTGTGGGTCGGTGGCAGCAGCTTGGGCAGGGCCTGCTGGGCGGGGTTACTTGGGGAGGGGGGGTGAGGAGGGCCAGGCAGCTAGAGAAGGGATAGAGTCTCGGGCTCAAGGAAGGGAGGTCACTTGGGGTCCTGAGACCAGCTTTTTCCCTGGATGGAATCTCTTCAGCTCCCTCGCCACCGAATGAAGCCTGGGAGCGAACCTCCATTCCAGCCAACTTGGGACAAGTCCCCTGCCGGAGCACGCGGCCGCCTGACAGGGTCCCGGAGAAAGGGGAGGGGACTAGGAGAGTGAGTACCGGGCGCTGGCGGGGCAGTGGGGGTGGGGCGAGAGGCAGGGGAGGGGGCTGGTGGCCAGGGGAGTGTGGCAGAGGACCGAGCTGTCAGAGCGGGAGAGAAGGGACCCCATCGGGGCTTGGGGGGAAGCCCGTGAGGTGCCGGGGTTGTGGGAGCCCCGGACCCGTGGCCAGGGCCAAGGCCGGGAAGGGGCCTGGCCGGGCAGGCAGGGAAGTGGTGTCCTGAGGCCCTAGGCCTCGACGGGACGGCCTGTAGGCTGCAGGAGCTGAGCCGGGCAGGGATGTTGGTGAGGGCTCCTCCGGGTTGGGGGACCTGGGATCTGGGGGTGGGTGGGTGGGTGGGGGCTGAGAAGGCAGAGTCAACAGGGATTGGTGCAGAGAGGGAGCGAGGGGAGAGGCAGAAGGCCAGGCCGGGTTGGGGGGTCTGACCCTCCCCGTTCTCCATCCGGGCCTGGCGCCGAGTGACAGCAGTACACCCAGCCGACGGGGTCAGTGCCAAGGTGCTGGCAGACAGCTCCGGGGGAGCATTTCGGGTGGTTCTTGAAAAGCACCCGGCCGCTGAGCGCAGCTTTAAGCTCTTCGTGGTTCAATATTTGCCCCGTTCAGACTGGCCCTCCCACCCTGTGTCCTGCCCTCTCCCCGGCGCCTGTACCCCCCCTTCCACATTCAACCGTCCTAAGACACTAGTGGTGCCGCCGGCCCCAGAGAGACCCCTTCCCCAGCTCCCTGTTTAGCAGGGACCCCCAAGGGCCACCGAGAGAACAGGGTCGGAGGCGACTACACAGTCGGCCCAGGAAAAGATTAAGGGGCCGGGGAGATGACGAGGAAGACCCCCAGCTGGGCGGACACAGGGGTTCTGGCTGACCCAGGGCTTCTAGAGGACACCACGCTCCCGAACCCCCAGGCCAGGGTCGTGAGAGGCGGCCCGTGCCTGGCCCAGAGAACGGGTCCGGGCAGGCGTCTTGTGCTGTGAGCGCCACAAAGAGCAGGACGCGCGGGGCACGGGCCAAAGCGCAGAGCCTGGATCTGGGGCAGCGGCGGCAGAGGGGCCGGTCAGGACTGTCCGCGTAGGGGGCAGCGGCGCGGCGGGGAGGGACCCGGGTGCCGACCGGCCCGGCCCCCGCCCCAGGCAGGCACCACGCGGAAAAGTCCGAGAATCTTTTTATAAAACACGGGGTGGGGGCTTGCGAAGGCGATGGCGGGACGTGGCTCCGGAACGTGGCGGGGCGCGGCCGGGACGCGGGGCGGGGGCGGGGGAGGGGGGGGGTGGCGCGGACTACACGAAGATCTGGATGCGGTCGCGGATGGGCTGGCGGCAAATGGGGCAGGCGCTGAGCGCGGCGCCGCAGGGCGCGCACGCGCCGTGGCCGCACTGGAACACGAGGCGGATGTGGCTGTCGATGCAGATGGGGCAGGTGATGCGTTCTTCCATCTGCCGGTAGCGGCTCTGGAGCTCCTCCACCAGCTGCCGCGGCGGGCCGGGCGCAGGGGGCGCGCCGGCCACCTCCGTGCCGTCTGCGGGCGGGGATCGGGGTCAGGAGGGGCGGGGCGGGCGGGGGGGCGTGGGCCCGGGGCCCGGCTCCCCACCCACCTGGGCGCAGCTTCTTGCCGATGACCACCTGGCACCTGATGCACTTCTTCATCCTGCGCGCACACTCTGCGGGGGGAGCGCGCGGTCGGGCGGGCGGGCGGGAGGGCCGGCGCGGGCCCCGCCCCCCCGCCCCCCCCCCCCCCCCCCCCCGCACTCACCCTCGCACACCGTGCGATGCTGGCACGGCGAGAACAACACCAGCAGCGCCAGCTCCGAGCACACCAGGCACTCGGCGGCCTCGGGCCCCGACGGCGCGGCCACGTGCAGGTTCGTCACGGTGTTGGGGGTGCCGAGCGCCAGCCTGGGGCCCGGGGCCGCGCCCCCGCCGCCGCCCGCGTGCCGCTCCCTGCGGTCGGAGGAGGGGGCTCGAGAGGGCCCGGGCGGGGAGGGGAGGGGAGGCGTTGCCGGGGGGAGGGGCGCGCGCCGGGACCCGTCCCCACCCCGCCCGGCTCACCGGAAGCGCTGCGCGCAGCCCTGCAGGGCCTTGAGCACGCGGCCCTCGGCGGCCAGGTCCAGGGGGCTCCGGCCGCGGTGGTTGGCGTAGCTCACGTCGGCGCCCTCCAGCGCCAGGAAGCACGCGACCGCCGCGCCCACCGTCAGCTCCCCGCTGCCCGGGAGGCCGGAGGCCTGTAGCTGCGCGGCAGACAGACGCCAGTGAGGGCGGGCGCCGGGGCAGGTCTCAGGACCGGCCCGGCCGCCCGGGCCTCGGGTCAGGGGCCTGAGCACCCCTCGCTGTCTGAGGCCGTTAGAACGTTAGAGCGGGGGACGGGCGGGCAGGAGAAGCGGGGGACTCCAGGGGGAGGGGCGGGGTTCGGAGACAGTACCCCTCCCCCGCCCCGCCCCCACGGGGCCCGGGGGGGGGGGGGGGGAGGCCTTTCCCAGGCTGGTCAGCAGCGCATTTTCTCAGGAACGCAGGGCCCCGGCCGGGGTCGCAGGGACGCCCCTGGCCGCAGTCCCCCAGACCGCCCCGCCCCCAGGAAGGCCTGGCTCCCTGGGCCGGCGCCCGAGGCGGAGGCGAACAGCCCCTGCGGCCCACCTCCGCCGCACCCAGACCCACACTTCCTCACCCTGGACAGCAGCTGCAAGGGCCCCGGGTCCCCCCCGGCCCCATCGGCCGCCAGGGGCAGCAGCTGGTGACGCTGCAGTGCCACGTGCAAGGCCGTGTCCCCCTCCTCATCCTCGGCATTGACGCTGCAGCCAGCGTCCACCAGCAGCGGCACGAGGCCCACGTGGGCCTGCTGCACCGCCAGGTGCAGTGCGGACTGGAGCTGCCGGTTGCGGACGTTCACGTCACAGCGGCCCTGGGGGGAGGGAAGGGGGGAGGGTGGGCACAGGCTCCGGCCAGGGACCCGCCCCCGCCCCTCGGCTGCGTCCACACCTCTCGGATGAGAATCTGGATCACCTCCCGGTGGTTGTTGAGGGCGGCCAGGTGCAAGGCCGTGAAGCCGTCCTCTTTCTTGGCATCCACCAGCTGACGTGCCCGAGCTAGGATCTTCCTGACAGCTCTGGGAGCAGGGAGCCGCATCGGGGGTCGGTCCTGTCCCCAGAGCGGCCCAGCAGCTCAGGAGGCTGGCCACCGGCCACGCCCACCCCAAACTCACAGTGTGTGGCCCTTGAGGGCCGCGTGGTGCAGCAGGGTGAAGCCCTGGCTGTTGGTGGCAGTGACGTCGATGCCCGGCACCTCAGTGAGGACCTCCACGATGCCGCTGGCGCCGGCGCCCGCCGAGATGGCACAGTGCAGGGGTGTGTCCGCATGGGCGTCCTGCCGGGGTGTGTGTGGGGGGAGGGGGGCAGCGGTCACTTGGCAGGGAGGTGAATGCCACCGCATCCTTGACCCCAGGGGTAGGGCCAGGGGACCTGGCACTCACAGGCAGATTGACGTCACAGCCGCGCTCACACAGGACCCTCACCACCTCCAGAAAGCCCCTCCGCACGGCCACATGCAGCGCTGCGCTCCGGGTGCCGTTAAGGGCATTGGCCCCGCACCCGGAGCTCAGGAGCGCCCGGGCAGCCTCCGGCTGGTTCCTGGCGGAAGAGGGAGCGGGAGGCGCACTGCAGACCCATCTGCATGGGTCCACCTGCAGGCCCACCCCCCACCCCGCCCCTGCCGGGGCCTCACCCCAGGGCCGCGTAGTGCAGCGCCGTGTTGCCCTCATCGTCGGGCAGGTCTGCGCCCGCCCGTGCCTGCAGCAGCAGCCGCACCAGCTCCACCTGGCCCAGGTAGGCAGCCACCTGCAGGGCGGTCCTGCCCTGGTTCTTGGCGTCCACCTGCCAGGAGAGCCAGCGGGTCAGTCCCCAGCCCTCTGTCCCTCTCCCTGGGGCTGGCCGGCGGAGGGGCGGAGAGGCAGGGGTCTCGGGAGCTCGCCTGCTCCGGGTGCCTCCTCAGCAGGTCCAGAGCCCCGGCCATACTGCCTAGGGCCACCTCCACCACCAGTCTCCCCGGATGCTCAAGGTCGCTCTTCTGGGCTCGAAGCTTGTCCAGGGCAACACTCAGGGAGCCTGGGTGGGGCAGGGCTCGAGTTAAGTGGTGGCCCAGGGGGCGGCCCTGCCTCCCACCGGCCACCCAAGCTGGGTGCCCGCACTTTTGTTCTCCCTGGCACGCTCTGCTACGTCCAGGTTGGCATCTTCCTCAGGGCGGTAGGCCACCAGGCAGGAGGGGCTGAAGGTCCACAGCTGACCGCCGACTGCCACACGCAGGTTACCGTCTCTGAAAACTTTTACCACCTTCCCGACGCGGCCCAGGGCCTGAGTGGGGAGAGGGCAGGGTCACAGGCGGGTCTCCCAGGGGGTGAGGGAGGCGGGGGTGGGTGGAGGCACTCACAGGGGCCATGTCATCTGTCCACTCGCCGTGCCCAGCTTGTAGCCGCTTCACCGTGTCAAGGTCATCAATGACCCGCACCACGTCACCCACCCAGAAGGCGTTGTGCTGAGTGACAGACAGGCATGTGAGGGGCACCCCCCAGGCAAGGGTGGCTGCCCGGGGCCTTAGAGCAGGGAGCCACCTCCACTGAACTCCACAGGATAGGTGAGCCTCAACTTGACCCCGGCACCTGACTGAGAGCTGGATGAGGGCCACAGTGACCAGGGCCACCTTGGGTGGCCAGCCCCAGAGCCGTGGGAGCGACAGCCAGAGAGGCACCCAGGCAGTGACATCCAGATCAGACCAAAGCCAACTCTGGGGTGAAGGCCAAGGCGGGCCTGACCCTATGCACCATTGGAGAAGCAGGCAGTGTGGCTGAGGCCCATCTAGACCAACACAAGGATGGGGGTGGGGTCCTGGGATGACCAGGGGCATCAGGAACCACTCCTCCCCAGTCCCCAAACCTTTCCTGGCTGCACCCTCCCTGTACAGGTCTTGCTCTACAAACCATCTGTCCTGTGATACCCCCCCCCCCCCCAACACCCACCCCCCGGGTCCAGGACCGTGCTAGGGGTAGCCGCCCCACCCACACAACCCTGCTTCCCAGTGTTCACCCACACCCACCCCCGGCTAAGTGTCCACCCTCCGTCCTGAAGGGCCTTCCCACCGCTCCCGCTTGCTGCCCCCCATGTGCTCCCCACACCCATAGGGAGCACTGTTTAGAAAGTCACCTCCCACCTGTAATGCGGCAGTGGCTTCCTTAGGCCCAGGAGCAAGCCCCCAGCCTCCGCCAGCCCCCAGTGCCTCACCCTCTGGATCCCTTTACACCTGGATCCCTCTCCGGGGAACTCAGTCCCTCCTAGACCCTGTAAAGCCCCCCCTCTCCCTTCAGGGTTGGAGAAAGGCATTCCCAGAGCTGAGCAGGTACACGGAGGGGGTGCAGAAGCGAACAGACGGGCTCGGCCCAGCCCCCCATGCACCTTGGTGAGAGCCCCAGGGTGGAAGGTCCAGCGGGTCTCATGGCCGAACTGCACGCGCACATCCCCACGCTCCGTGATGCGGTGCACGGTGCCCGTCTGTCCGATAAACTGTGGCGGGTCATGGAGACCGTGGCTGGGTGGAGCGGGAGGGCTAGGGGTCCAGAGGATGCGGGGAAGGGAGGGTACAGGGGGCTCAGCAGGTGGGGCGGCTCACCTCCGCCATCCTGGGGTTCCACCCGCCGTGGCCTTCCTGCATCTCCCTCAGGATGTCTGTGTCCAGCAGACACTTAACCTTGTCCCCGTGCTGGAAAGGCTGGCCATCAGCACTCACCCTGCGCTGCAGCTCTGCCGGCTTGCCTGGGGGCGGGCAACAGGCCCCCCTCAGCAGCATCCCTCCTCCCCGGCACCTCCAGAGGTCAGCCCCCACCCGGCGCCGCCCCAGGACCCCGCTGGGGCAGGAGGGCGGCAGGGTGGCAGGGCAGGCGGGTGTGGGCTACTCGGGGCCAGCCCCTACCGAGCCTTGGCAGGTGCTCCTTGTAGTAGAAGCCACCAGCCGCCTCGCCTACACACTTGAGGTCCACCTTGCCCTTGTGGCCCACTCGGTACACATTGGTGGTGCCATCTGCCCACGTCACACTGGCCACGCTCCGGCCTGTCTCCACATCCCAGCCACGGATGTCCACCACTCGGCCTGGCTTCCCTTCCCCGCCTGGGGAGACAAGGGTCCCACCAGCAGGCTAAGCCCGTGCCGTGAAGCTGAGCCACAGCCAGGGGCGGCCTGGTCCCCCACTCACCGTCCTGCGAGCCCCACTCCCAGTCAGGACCCCGTACCACCTTCGCCCCCTGGAAGATGCCCCTCAGCGGGATCCTGGGGAGGCCCTGGCGGGGACTCAGCGTGACCCTGCAAGAGAGCAAGTGGGTGCTGGGCCACACGGGAAGCAGGGCGATGTGCAAGCCCTCCGGCCCACCCAGCTCTCTTGCCCTAGGGCGGCTGGCCCAGCAGGTCCCTGCCCTCCGCTCTGGGCCCCTCACAGCAGGGCCTCTGTATGCAGTCACTTGGCACCCAGCGCCTCCTCCCGGGCTGAGCGCTGTTAGGGTTGTTCCCGGAGCTCTGCACACAGCCTGGCCCGGAGAGGGCTCAGCACGTAGAAACGTAGAAATGGAAGAATGACCAGAAGCGCCCAGGCAGCTGGCCCTGCTCCCACTCTGGCCAGCAGGCAGCCGGGAGCCAGAGCACACACCGCCCCTCCACGCGCAGGGGAAGCGTCAGGGAGCCGTGGGTGGTGCCTCTGGGGGGCCACCCCAGCCCAGGGGACTCCTAGTTCCGTCCCCCCGTCCCCGCCGTCCCAGCAACGGTGCCTCCCCAGCTACGCCTTTGGGTCAGCTCCCAGCACAGGCCGCCCGGGGGCTTCCCCAGGGGACGCAGGCCACCTCAGTGCCCCCACCGCGGCTGCACCGGGGGACCAGCCACGCCTGGCTCTAGGGCCGGTGCCAGGACAGAGCGGACAGGCTGCCTTCCACGGAGGTGGGCAGGCGGGCGCTGGTGCCAGTGACCGTGACCTCGGCCACACCTCAAGGAAAGGTGTTGCAGGTGCTCTGGCTGTCACAGGCCAGGGCCCTGACCCTGCCAGGCGGGCGGAACTCACGGGCGCGAGTGGGCCGTCTCGTAGCGCTCGAAGGCGTGGGTGAGGTCGTGCTTGCCGTGCATGTAGCACTGCGTGCACAGGTCGTAGTCGAAGCAGACGCGGCACTTCCAGCGCATACCCCGCAGGCCATGCTTCTTGCAGCAGTCACAGACAATGTTGGGGTGGCGGACGCCTGGGGGCGGGGCAGGGTCAGGGGACGCGGGGCCTCTGCCCCCCACCCTCCAGGGCCGCTGTCTCGTGCACCCATCTGGGCATTGTCATCTGTCCCCCGCCCAGGGCCCGCCGCCACCCCACGCGCAGATCTGGGCGTTGTCACCTGCCCCCTGCCCCTCCAGGGCCCGCCACGCGCACCGATCTGGGCGTTGTCGTAGAGCAGCAGGTCGTGCGCGCCCTGGTAGCCTGCGCGGTAGTTGGTGCGGGTGCCGTGGTCCCACTGCACGACTACCGTGCGGTCAGGGGTCGAGGGGCTTCCGTGGCGGCCAAGCTCCACCACAGTGCCCACGCCGCCCTCGCCGCCATCCTGCTGGCCCCACTTCCAGTCCACGCCGCGCACCACACGCATGCCCACCTGCACGCCTGCCTGGGGGTCTGGGTCCATGGTGGGCAGGACTGCTCCGGGACCTGCAGGCAGATGGTACCCTCAGGCCACATGAAGAAGGCCACACGGGCTCTTGCCAGTTCTGGGAGGGCTGCCAGAGACACAGTGGGGAACAGGTCTGGGGGAGCTAGGCATGGTGTGTGGGGGTGAGGGGGTAGAGCATGCGCAAACGCCCTGGGGCAGCGAGAAGCATGGTGAGCATGTGCACTACAGACCAAAGGAGGCTCAACTGGCCACCGGCTGGTGGAAGGGGACACGGGCCACAGAGGCTCAAATGGCACCGGTCTTCGAGGAAGCGTGGGATGCCCCTTTGGAAAGTCCTCTCCAGCCACTATGAGGTGCCGCCCTGTGGTGAGCCTGGAAAGAGGACACTGGATCGCCAGGGAACGAGACCTGGCAAGGTAGGGACCCTCAGCAGATGCTCGTGGAGCGTCTGCCTCTGCTAGGGGGTCCAGTTCTGGGTGGTCAGCACATAGTGGGCCATCAGCACATCTTTGTTTGAAAATTAATGGATGGCGGGGGGGGGGGGCGCCTGAGTGGCTCAGTCGGTTGAGCGTTTGACTCGGGGTTTCGGCTCAGGTCATGATCTCACGGTTCCTGAGGTCAAGCCCAGCTTCTGGCTCTGGGCTGACGGTGAAAAGCCTGCTTGGGATTCTCTCTCTGCCTCTCTCTCTCTCAAAATAAATAAGCATTAAAAAAAATTAATGGATGTAAAGTAAGACAATAAAACTATCAGAAGAAAACACACTCTTTTGTGCAGCCAGTTTAGAAGCTGGGCTGCACTGAAGCCCAGCGTCCATCAAGACACCACTAAGAGAATAAACACCCAGCAGGCCCGGAGGACGCAGTAGCCACGCACACAGAGCACGGGGAGCTTGTGTCTGGGGTGTGGGGAGAACGTGCAAATGCAGACAGCCCAAAAGAAATGGGGCAAAGCACTGGCACAGGTCCCCCCCCGCCCCCCGCAAAGACTAAAAAACACATCTGGTCACCAGGCCACTGCTCGAGTGTGACACTATCCTAGGTCATAGACAGTGCCTCAAGGTCACTCCGGGCCCCGCTTCTGGGGTCTTCTCTGCAGAACCGTGGTCTGCCCGCTCGACTTGTACCAGATGAGGTGGTGCCTGTGTTCACAGCAGCACCCTCCCCCGTATGCTCAAGGGTGCACTGGGTCATGAGGCATGATTTATCCCCAGAGGAACACACACCCACCACACCGTACACAGAAGCCGCTGGGAGGCAAAACTCTACAGGTGCTGAAGGAAAGCAGCCACGTACCCGCTACCTGGATCCATTTACAAGAAGTTCACAACCAGGACAAGCAAATTCATGGTGGTGGAGGCAAACATGGGGCTCTGGGACCCAGAGATGTACTATTTCCTGATGTGAGTGATGCTTATGTGCCTTTGCAAACTTGGATCACTTCTGACCTGGGACCTGCATTACGTGTTTCTTCAATAAAGTATTTTTAACTAATGACAAGAACGGATTTGAATGACCGTTAAGAGAGAAAATCAACAGCACTTGGAGAGGGCCCCGGGGACTCCCAGCCTGGAAGAGAGCAATCGCCACTCCACTTCTGCCATGTTGCCAGGAGGACCCCGGCGCTGTGAAAACAGCTGGCCTGGGGCGCTGTCCAAGGCAGGGCTGGGTGTGAACCTGGGAGGCCGGAGGGACACTGAGGCTGGCTGGGGTGAAGCTGAGAAGCAGACAGGCTACTGCCAGCTTCCGTTAGGGCCCAGTGGCCCCGTTCAGCCACAGGACACTGGCCAGCAACAAGGGAGGAAAACCACAGGTCACTCCTCCACCTGGGGCCCTCTCCAAGGTCCTGAGTCCCACCCCCATCCCCATCCCGACGCTCCCAGGCCTGGACAGCTCAGGAAACAGTGCCATCCAGCCGAGGCCACAGGCGGGCAGAGAGGAGGGATGGTGGTCAGACTGCCAGAGGCAGGGGCCAAGCCCCACGGGCCATCTGACGTCCACCCTCTGCCCAGCTCCGTTCTGAGGCCCACGTCCCACCCAGGGTGGGCACCAGAGGGGCGCTGCCCATAGGGCTAGGGCCTCAGTCCGTGCCTAGCCTGCATGTCCAAGCCAGTGCGCCCCTCGGACTCTTAGAGGCAGGAACCACCCGGCCAGGTCTGACTGTTGCAAATTCTCCCTCCCAGATGGGCTCCCTGTGATGCTGCTTCCTCACCCCACCCAGGCAGGACCTCCAAGGCTTCCACAGAAACAGGTGCACATTTCGGAAAGATAAACCTTCCCAACCCATGAACTCGTCAGCAGCCTTTCCTCAAGGAAACTCCTCATTGCTCACTCACCCCGACGGCCTCACCTCTCAGGGCACCCTGACTCCCTGCACGGTCGCCTCTCAGCTGCCTTCCCTTCTGGTCTCTGGCCCTTGCTGAGATGGGGCAGCCGGGCCCGAGACTGCAGCAGACTCCAGCCCCAAGAGCTTCCTATTTCTTCCACGAGCCCAGGCCTGCCACCCGAGAATGCCTGTCACCCTTGGGTGCCAGCAAGCTCCAGAGGAGGGGCGGCATCCTGGGGGTCAGGTCCAGTGGGCCGACCACATGTAGCCTCAGCCTCCTGCCCCCCCATCAGCAGCTGCCACACGTGTGTCTCTTAGGCAGAGCAGCACGGCCTGAGCCCGTGGCCTGCCGGCAGAGCGGTGGCCGGCCCCTTAGTGTACAGGCCCCACCCCTACCCCGCCAGATGCTCCTGCCTGCTGGGAAGCCACCAGAGCTGGCTGTGAGACGGGTCACACAGAGCTGCTCCCTGCCCTTCCCAAATGCTCTGCCGACGTACACTCCGCCACAGTGGGCCTCGTTCCAGACAACCGCAGACCCAGACAAGCCTAGGCAGACAGGCCCACGGAAGGTCCCTGCCTGCAGGGCCCAGAAACCGGCCCCACACTGTAACAAAGGACCCGGCACAGGAAGGGACCCTGCGAGTGCCACGAACCAGTGCCACGAGCCGCTCCTTGGCCAGGGTGGCTTGTCCTCTGTGAGGCCAGCCTGCCAGCCTGCCCAGCCGGCCACACCTGCCCGCCTACTGACCTCAGGGACCCACCAGCCACGTGCTGCGGAAGCACTTCCAACAAGACACGGTGGGGGGGGCACCCCAAGAAGGAGAGCAAGTTGTGCCCATGCCTGGCCCTGCCCTACGGGAACAGGCAGAGAACAAGGAGGGGGGTGGGGGATGCCCGGAAGGGTCTGTGGGAAACCAGGACCAGGCCTGAGCCGCCGCCAGCCCCACGTGGGGCAGCAGGGCAGGTCCCCAGGGCAGCCCAGCACCTGTTACACACGCGGTCGGTATTTTTAGCACAGCCGGCTCTCCCCTAGGCCTGGCGGGTGGGCTGCCAACCCCCCCAGGGCTGTGCCTCACGGGAACCCACCAACCCATGTGGGACAGAGCCCGATGGGACACACAGGCCGTGGGCCTCTTCCTGCCCCTCGTCATGTGCGCCCAGACCAGCACCCCTTGAGGAAGACAATGGAGAAGAGAGAAGCGGCCTGCTCTGGAGACACGCACGGCCCTGGGAGCCTCTTTGTCTCCTCGTCCCCAGCACCTGATCCCCGCACGTCTTGAGGTCTGCCCCCTGCTTCAGCATCTCCATCCAGCATGGTGTCGCCTCATCTCAGGCCTGAGCAGAGCCTCCAGCAACACCTCCCTGCTGTCCCCTCCTACATATCCACCGCGGAGATCGGACACCCGGCTCCTGGGCCTTAGGAACGTCTTGGCCCAGCATTCTAGCACCCTCGTGAGGAGGCCGGTAGCTTTCCAGGTCTCTCCATCATTTTTCTCCTCCCACCTCTCTGCCTGGTCTTTGTCACTGTCCTTGGGGGCCCAGCACGTGCTGATCATACCCCCAGGTACCCAGCCCCCAACCCCCCATCAGGACTCTCTACTTCACTTTAGACAGTCCCACCAGAGGGCTCGGGAAGGGCATGGCAAGTGGGGAATGGATCAGAGTCAGGAGTTAGGAGGCAGTGACAAAACCCAGAGGGGTTACAGAGAAAGGGGGCACCCTTTCAGTGGGATATTCGCCCAGAGACTTATTTTTTACTTCCTTTACCAGAAACACTACACTCGGACATCTTCCTCAGAGCTCACAGGCCACACCCCTGCCTGGCACCCAAATGCCCTCAGAGGTTGTCGCTAGGAACGTCAGAGCAGCAGGGTCCGGGTGACAGATGCACATCAGCAGAACTGTAACTTACCTTAGAACACGAACCAGCCTCGAGTCAGCATCCCAGACATTTAGCTGCTACTTCTTGGGTCACAAATTTGACAGTCTCCAAGATTTCCTGTTGGAAACTAGCAACCATGCCGACACAGAACGCAGCAACCAAACAGGCAGCCAGCGAAGCAAGTCTGGAGAGAATGTTTTTTAAAAGGCAGTTTTACACTTTTAGCATTTACCATTTCAACCAAGCAGGCGGACACCGGGGTCTATTCGGGGGTTTCTAGTTTCTCGTGTCTCAAGGAACTGTCAGCTCTTGGAGGCAAAACGATTTCCGAAATATGCACGAGGACAGTGTAGAAATAAGGTGTCTTCCCTATTTGTGAATATTTTATTGGAAACACTTTTAAAAGCCATAAAGATCAAATACCACTTAGCTAAGAAACGGGCAAACTGCCTTTATTCAAAGGAACACAGTTACATGACACTGACACGGCATGTGACAGGCAGCTGCCACTCCTTCCCCTGTGCCTCCGGCTGTGTCTGATGATGCCGTTTGAATCAACACCATGTGGCGCACATTCAACTGGCAAAACTTGGTGAACCACAGGCTCCTGTCATGTGGCAGCTCTGGCCAAGACAAACGTGGACATCCTGGGTGCTGGGGAGTCCGGCCCATTAGGGGCCAGGGTGAAGCCCTGAGACGAAAGCCCAGGAAACCCAACTTGGCCCAGCGGGAAGACCTGCCAAACGCCTAGAGGAAGTACAGGACTGTCATCAGCTGACTCCTGCCCCCCCCCCCCGCCCCCCAGACGAAAGGCCTCAAGAACCCTGAAGACCGGGGCGTCCTGCCCCAACCACTGCCCAGGGCCAAGCCGAGTGGGAGCAAGGCTTTCAGATACTTGTTGCATCTGCAGTTGACAGGAGGGGACCTGCCAGGAAGGACTGGGTCTGCCTCATCCCCAGCCCCGCTCGTGCCCACCAGGAAGAAGCCTTTTTGTCACCTTTCCTTATTTCTTCATTTAGATATGAATTCAGAGCATGCCGGAGCAGAATTACGTATCACCCTCACACATACACACACACTCAAAAACAACTAAAACTCCTCTGACATGGCATCAGATAGAATCCACAGCATGAAACAGCCAGCTCCAAACTGTCACACCACAAGCCCGTCGAGAGCTCACCTGTCTGGCCGTCCAGTCGCCCCCCCTGCCCGCCTGGACACTGGTGGGCAGCCCTGATGCCTGGAGACGTGGGGACCGGCCTCTAGCCTCGCTGAGCTTCAGCGCAAGCCCTGAGCCATCCAACCCTGTGGCGCCTGGGAGATGCCAACACGCACAGTTAGCACCTCCGACGGGACCGCGGCGAGCGGGCTGAGCTAGCCGGTCTGCTCCTGGGTTGCCCGCTGTCTACATGCCCACTCCCGTGCAAACACCGCGACACCCGGCGCTGCCCCAGAGGCCTGCAGGGCTCCCTGGGCTCTGGCGGCCTCGCTCCTACTGCAGTAGTCACTGTCTGAGGCGCGCAGGAGCCGCAGCGCCCGAACACGACCTGCGGCCGGGAGCGGAGCAAGAGGGCTGGCGGCCCGGGCGCTGCAGACGTCAGGGCCCGGCGCTGCGCCCCGGCCGAGGCTCCGCGGGGGACAGCGGGGGTGGGCCGGGCCGGGCCGGGCCGGACTGGGCAGAGCGGGCGCGCAGCCCGAGCGTGACCCCGCCCTACTGGCCCGGGTCCGCCCCGCCTCCTGCCACCCCATCCCCCTTCCTCGGGAAGCCGCCCCGGGCCCCGACTGAGGCCAAACCCTAGTGCCCCCGTCGACCCCTCCACTTGCCCGTAAGTTTGCGTCCCGCCCGTTCGGCGCGGGAGCTCCGGGGGCCCGAGAAGCGCCGATTCTATCTGCTAGTGACCTGCCAAGTGGCCTCGGTGTGCGCGGCAGCCTGCCCGCGGCCCCTCTGCCGCTCAGCGCCCGCCAGCCAGGCCGCCCCGCCGCGCCGAGACCACCGGCCGAGGCAGGCGAGGACCCCAAGCTCGGGGCTCTTGGGGCCGCCGCGGAGCCTATCGGGAGTTGTAGTCTGCAGCCCGCTGGGGCCGGAGCTAGAGGGGAAGGGTCCGAACCACAACTCCCAGGAGGACCCGCGGCGGTGGTGACGCACGCGGCCGCAGGAGGCGGGGCGTGCGGGAGGGAGTCCCGGCCAGTGACCTGACAGAGACGGGGAAGCCTGCTGCATTGCTCCCGGGAAAGGCGCGAGCTCGGCTCCCCGCCAAACGCGGACGGAAGGCGCGTACACATCGGGCAGCGTGTGCCACACGTCGTCGAAAGGCTGCGGCGGCCTCGGCGCACTCCGCACCACGTTGCGGGCCGAGGGCGCGGAGCCAAGCAGCGTGCGCCTGGACGGGAAGGGGCCGGGCTCCTCGTTCAGGTAGGCGCGGGGACCCTCGCGCCCCGGAAGCCACCGAGGACCGAGCTCGTGCGGGCCGAGCAAGGTGGGCCACTCTACCGGGGCCGGGAGGTCGGCCCTGCCGGGGCGCTGAACTTGAGGCCACGCCCCCCGCGAGGGGGCGTGACCCTCGCCGGAAGCTCGTCGACCTCGCGCCGGCCCTACGTGGCGCGGCTCCGTGCGAGGACGCGGCCCGTTGCCATGGAGACGGAGGCTGCGGCGGGCCGCGGAGGCCTCACCAGCGACTCCTTTGACTTGATTGGTTTTAAAAATCGGAATAACGCCAGTCTGAGCCGTACTCCTCGCGGAACCGAAGCCCGAGCGAAACGCGGCGGGCCCCTGCGCTTCTCCCCGGCAAGTACGTTGGGCGCTCTTAGCTTCCTGGTGACGGAAAGCCGCGTGTGTGAAGCGGCCGCTGCTAGGCTCTGACGCGGCCGTGTGACAGGTTTCCGCGGGCCCCGCCGTCCCCGCAGCTCCGCCCCGCCCGCGTGGCCGCGCGTGGCCCGGTGTCCCCGGGGCGGCAGCTGTCGGTCCGCTTTCACCACCTCTCGCCGGCTCCCGCGGCCCCCCCTGGCGCAGCCTCTGCTCTGGTCTCTCTTCGTCTTTTCTCACGCCCATATGTCTTCTTTTTCAGACGTTCGGACACTTTTGCCACACGCCTGTCAATAACGTTTTCCCTCGGCACAAGCTCCTGGATACCTCCCTCCGGTGCGCCCTGTCCCTTGTTCCGGTCCAGCCTGGTTGCTCCCCAGACCTGCTGCCCAGTCTTCCCCCCGCTAGAGCTGTTGTCCGCTGTCGTCCTTGTGCTCCCTGGGCTGCAGTTCTTGTGTCCTGGCACCGCTGCCATCTCCATCTCCCTTCTTGGTTTACTCTGTCGTTTTGCTCAAGTCGGCCTTCCGGAGCTTTCTGGAAAGGGCGCATGTCTGAAAGGTGTTTGTTCTATGCCTGGCTCTGATGGACAGTTTGGCAGAGTCTAGAATTCTAGTTTGGAAAGACTTTATCTTCAGATTTTCTGACGTCACATATTTTGCTTCCAGCTTCCAGGGACACTGTTGAAAAGTCCAAAGCTATTCTGATGCCTGGTCAGTGGTCTGCTCTCTGTGGGTTCTCTCTCTGAAAGTGGTTAGGATCTTCTCCATATCCCTGGTGCTCCGAAATGCCATGGAGGTATACCGTGCTGCCTCTCCTGACTGTACTGAGCACACCGTTCTCTTCATTCTGGAGGCTCTTAGCCTTCTTCAGTCTGGGAACTTCATTGGTTTTCTTATAAGATTCTGTATTTATTCTGAGAGAGAGACAGCGGGCATGTGGGGCAGAGGCAGAGAGAGAACCCCAAGCAGGCTCTCTGCTGTCAGTGGGCAGCCCAACTCGAGGCTCGATCTCACAAACCATGAAACTGAGCAGAAATCAAGGGCCGGTTGCCTAACCGAGCTTAACCCACTGAGCCAGCCGGGTGCCAATTTGGGGAACTTTTTTTAAAAAATCCTTCTGTTTTTCTGTGTTTGCTCTTGATGGGATTTCTATTACTCAGAAAACCTAGTGTTTTTCTGGTTGATATCCTTAAATTTACCATCCATCCGTTCTGTCGATTGGTTAAGTTCTGTGATTCTGTGACTTATAATAAGAAATGTGCATTTGGTTTTCATCCTGTTTCTGGCACAGAGCTCCTAAAACCTTTGAATTTCCTAAGCGAAAAGAGTCACAAAAGGGGTATTTTGATACAACAAGCCTCTTTCAACCACACTTGAGCTTCTGTTAATAAGGTGGCTTTTGGAAAAACTCTGTTAACCTTGAAAATAAAACCATTATTTTACCTGCAAAAATGGGCTTATTTGGGATAACAGAACTGTAATTCAGGATAGGCAAGTTATGGCAAAACCACAGGCAAGTCCAGAGAACAAAGAAGAGGAGCATTATTTTATGGAGAAAGGGGAAATTAGGGGAGTTGTTTGGAAACAAAGCCCACTGGAGAGAAGCAGGGGTCCAGGGGGATGAGGTTTCTCACTGGCCGAGGGGCAGGTGTGGTGGACTTCCCATAGGAGACGCAGTGCACATCTTTTCCTGTTGGAGCCTATAATTGATGTCCTTCCTGTTGGTTCTTCCCTTGGGGAGACACTTCTCTCTCTCTCTCTCTCTCTCTCTCTCTCTCTCTCTCTCGTAAACATGAGCTTTGTTTTTTTAATGTTTGTTTATTTTTGAGAGAGTGCAAGCAGGAGAGGGGCAGAGTTAGGGGGACAGAGGGTCTGAGGCAGGCCCCGCACTGACAGCAGTGAGTCCGATGCGGGGCTCCAACTCCTGAACTACGAGATTATGACCTGAGCAGAAGTCAGACACTCAACTGACTAAGCTACCCAGGTGCCCCAGGAGAGACATTTTTTCTTATAATTGACACTGAATGGTGGCTCCCCCTTCCAGCCTTTCCTTTTAGCATCCCCAGTCCACTTTAGTGAGGTTTCCCTTTATTCATTTCATGCTCCTAGGGGTGAGGGCTGGTTGCCAGGGGGACCAACCATGTGATTGGTCAGAACTCAGCCTCACCCCCTGACCTCCGGGGAGGGGAGAGGGGCCGGGGTTGGGCCCGTTCTCCAATGGCCAAGGACTCATCAGTCACGCCCCTGTTACGAAGTCTCCACACAAACCCAAAAGGACCACGTCTGGAGAGCTTCTGGTTGGTGACACGGGGAGCTGGCCTGGACGGAGCACGGACACCCCGCCCCCTTCCCCCAGCCCTGGCCCCGTGCACCTCCTCCATCCGGCTGTTCCTGAGCGATCTCCTCTTATCACAAACCAGGAATCCAGGAAGTAAAATATTTCCCTGAGTCCTGTGAGCTGCTTTAGCAAATTAATTGAACCCAAGGAGGAGGTTGTAGGAACCTTTAATTCTTAGCCAGTTGGTTAGAAACACAGGTGAGAACCTGGGCTTTCAACTGGCATCTAAAGTGTGTGCGTGCGTGGGGCGGGGTGGGGGGAGCCGTCCTGTGGGACTGAGCCGTTAGCCTGTGGGATCTGACACTGTCTCCAGGTAGCGTCAGAAGGGAGTCAAATTGGATCTTGTCTTGGTCTTGAAGAAGTAGAAGCCCTGAAAAGGTGAGAGAGGCGTCACAGGAAGTGTGGTAGCAATGCGGTCCAGCACCAGAGAGGCCGTGAGTGACCTGGTTGCCGTGCTTCCGAAATGTCGTCTGGACCGGCCTACATGTAAATGGAAGGTGCTGAGGAAAGTAAATACATTTGAGAAGTGAGAATACGGGGTCGAGGACGTCAGCCTTGGCAGCAACGGCCCCTGAAGCAACCGCAACGGATGCTGCTGTTCTAGCCCCGGTAAGCATCCAAACCCACCAGACTCTATAGTGGCTCAAGCGTGGATTGACCAAAGAGAAGCTTCAGGAGAGCAAACCGCTGTGGTAGACCAGCTAGGAATGATGCCAAGGTGACAAGATTGTCCACGATGAGATCTGGTCCAAACAATTGTGGGTGTTTTCAAGGGGATTCAGAGTTTCACAGAATGTGGCAACCACAAAGAAGAACGTACCTACACCGCCCCCCCCCCGCCCGCCCCGAACAGTCATCAGCTCCAGGCCCAGCGGACAGTGCTCCTGGAGACAGCTGCAGTCAAGACGCGGCGGATTATTGCCCCTGACAACAGGCATGTCATTACCCAGAACAATCAGCTTTGGTGGGCCACCCGTTAATTTTGCACTGGGGCCAGTACACCAGTTGGACTGTCAGCATGGGGCTGCTTTTGGTCCCGTCGGGTAGATTTCCTCCTCCCCGTGGGCAGTCTGAACCGCCAGGATCTCTGGCCCCGCCTAGAATCGAAAACAAAGGCCATCATCATTGGGGACCAGCAGGGCTCACCTATGACCTCCCTGTGAAGCAGGAGCCTCCACAAGTTGCCGCAGGAAGACACAGGACTCTTCCAGCTTGGATTCAAGAAGGTTTTGAAAGAGATGGAACGTGAAAGGAAGTTGGAGAAAGGAAGACGAACGAGAGTGTTCAGCAGCGTCCAGAGAGAGAAAAGAAGGCCACAGAAGAGGCTGGCAGAGGAGGTGGCTTTGTTTACCTGAGGGAAGTACATTTGTAACGATGGGTAAGAGCAAGACGCTGAAAATGCTTCAAGCAGGGAAGCGCCACCAGAAGTCACACCCAGTTCCCAGGAAGAGCAGAGGAAACCTGAGGTGAAGGAAGAGCAGAGAGAATCAAACGAGGCCATTGACAAAAGTCCTTCTGACTGAAATTCGCCTGGGCGCCACAGATGAAATGTGTCACGGAGCCAAAGACGCACCCTGCCAGCAACAAGAGCCCCCACAAAGCTGACCCGGCCCGGGCGCTGGCTTCCCTCTGTGGGAGGGCGACAGTGCCTCTGGGTCAGGAGACCGATGGCCAGGCCACGACAGGCGTCCGCCTGCCCGGGGAACTTCTGGTGCTGGATCCAGCAGAAACAGGAAGTTTTTGGAGAAAAGAGAAACAGCAGCTGTTACTTAATAAACAAAGAGAAGAAAAGCAACAAACAGAAAACACGGATGAGAAGTCCATAAAGAGCCAAGTCGCCTGTCGCCCCTGGAAGCAGGAGAAGCACACAGTGATGTGGTTAAAGGAAGGGACCCCCAGTGAAACGTCATTGTTAGAATCGGGGGGAAAAGGGCATGAGAGAAACGAGGAAGGAGCACATCCCATCTCCAGCTCTTCACACCATTCCAGAAGGGGGACTCTCCAGGTAGGTGTCACACCTCTAGATGTTCTCCCCTTCAAGGAAAACGAGACATTGTAGGAGCTGATCTTCAGCTATGAAAGCTACACGTAGTAGGAGTGCAAGTAACTCCCCGAGAACCACAGTCTTGAGCAGTAGGAGCAAAGGTCGGGGAGAAGGCCAAGGGCATCATGGACCTTTCCGAGAGAGGCAGAGAGGAACTCGCTGAGGGGACAGGCGGATCGACCGGCCCGGGGGCCGAGGAGCTGATACGGGTGCAAAATTGATGACCAGGGTGGACATCCCAGTGGGAGCAGCCATAGCACCGAGACCAGTCGCCCTCCCTGTCGTGAGTGCTGGAGAAGGACGAGGCAACAAGGGCATGATGTTTCAAAGAGTCCATGAGTTTGGGGCGCCCGGGTGACTCAGTTAAGTGTCTGACTCTTGATTTTGGCTCAGGTCATGCTACCACGTTTTGTGGGTTCGAGCCCCACATCAGGCCCCGCGCTGAGCATGGAGCCTGCTTAGCATTCTCTCTCTCTGCCTCTGCCCCTCCTCCACTCTCTCTGTGTGTCTCTCTCTCTAAAAAAAAAAAAAAAAAAAAAAAAAAAATGTCCATGAGTTCTAAGGGCTTGTACCCCCAGCAGAGGCACTTTGTGGCTGTGTATGTGAAACCATAATCTTTTTTTAAGAACCTATGAGTGGGTGTGCTTTTCCCCAAATACTCTCCAAGTTCCTTAACAAGATTTCTTTGTATTGCATTTAAAAAGAAATGGTGGGGCCCCCGGGTGGCTCGGTCAGTTAAGCGTCCAACTTCGGTTCAGATCATGATCTCACAGTTCATGAGTTCAGGCCCCGCATCAAGCTCTGTGCTGACAGCTTGGAGCCTGGAGCCTGCTTCAGATGGTGTGTCCCCCCCTCTCTCTCTCTGCCCCTTCCCCACTCGCGCTCTGTCTCTCTTTCTCTCTCTCTCTCTCAAAAATAAACATTAAAAAAAAATTTTAAGAAAAGGTGCAGAGGCACCTGGATGGCTCAGTCAGTTGAGCGTTGGACTCTTGATTTCGGCTCATGTCGTGATCCCAGGGTTGTGAGACGTTGGGTGCCTCACAACAGATTGGAGCCTTCTTGAAGTTCTCTCTCTCTCTCTCTCTCTCTCCCTCTCCCTCTCCCTCTCCCTCTCCCTCTCTCTCTCCCTCTCCCCACCCCCCCGCCTCCCTCTCTCCCTCCTTCCCTCTGTCCCTCCCCCGATTGCATGGATGCCCCCTCTCTCTCAAAAAATAGTACAATCAGGGGCGCCTGGGTGGCGCAGTCGGTTAAGCGTCCGACTTCAGCCGGGTCACGATCTCACGGTCCGTGAGTTCGAGCCCCGCGTCAGGCTCTGGGCTGATGGCTCGGAGCCTGGAGCCTGTTTCCGATTCTGTGTCTCCCTCTCTCTCTGCCCCTCCCCCGTTCATGCTATGTCTCTCTCTGTCCCAAAAATAAATAAAAAGTTGAAAAAAAATTAAAAAAAAAAATAGTACAATCAGACTTTAAGCAGGCCATTCGTTTTCAGCTGTAATATTCTTAAAATTATTCTGGAATTTACGCTTAGTTCATTTTTGCTAATTTTGTTTTCTCTTCTGGTTGTCTGTCCCCGGTGAGCGTCCGCTGCAAGGCACAGAGCTGCGTGGTGGTGCTGGAAAAGACGCCAGAAGCTCTCACATGTTTTGTCTTTCCGACTTCATTTCTTCTGATTCTTTTTCTTGGATAATATTCTCTCATAAGTGTAATTTTTTTCTCACTTATAGAGAAATTAGAATTATCATTTCTGCAATTATAGATTCTTCTAATGTTTGTTTTTGAGAGAGAGCGAGAGCACACGAGCGGGGCTCTAACTCATGAACCTTGAGGTCATGACCTGAGCCGAAGTCAGAGGCTTAAATGACTGAGCCACCCACACACCCCAATTACAGGTTTTTAAAGCCTATTTTTTCTGCTGCACTCTCTTCAGTCCAGTTTCCTTTCCTCTGTGTTTCAGTCTCTCCACTCCATGTTGAAAACTTTCCTCAAATGTCTGATGAGCCTTCTTTCCCTGCTTCAATGTAGGAGACACCGCAGTGGGTAGGCTCGGGCTCAAACAAGCGTGTCCCCAACCTCCAAGCAAAAGTGGTTAAAACAAGACAGAGGGTGGTCGCTCCCTTTAGTGGGGGGCCGAGGGCTGGTGTCAGGGTTCCCTAATCTTCAGGGACCCCATCTTTTCCCTTTGCTGTTCCACCGCCCTCACGGGCCACGACGGCCTCCCAGGCTGCAGCTCTCGTGCCTGCGAGCCCGCCGGAAAGGAAGAAGGGTCAGGAAGGTGAGACCTTGGAGCTGGTATCCATGGGCCAGAACTTGGCACACGCAGCTGCAAGGAAGGCTGGAAGGCAGAGTTTTTGTGGGAGACACGTTTCCAGGTAAAGCAGCGCCGGCGTGACTTAGAAATAAGGGAAGAGAGACGCCTGGGGGGCCCAGTCCCTTAAGCCTCCTACTTTGGCTTGGGTCATGATCTCACGGTTCGGTTTGTGAGTTCTGGTCCCCTCGCTCCCTGCCCCTCCCCCACTCACTCACTCTCAAAAGTAAACATTTAAAAAAGTTTTTTTTTTTTAACATTTATTTATTTTTGAGACAGAGAGAGACAGAGCGTGAACAGGGGAGGGGCAGAGGGAGAGGGAGACACAGAATCTGAAACAGGCTCCAGGCTCTGAGCTGTCAGCACAGAGCCTGACGCGGGGCTCGAACTCACAGACCGTGAGATCATGACCTGAGCCGAAGTCGGATGCTTAACCGACTGAGCCACCCAGGCGCCCTTCAAAAGTAAACATTTAAATGAAAAGAAGAGCAGAATGGATATTGGGAATGACTGGCAGTCTCCGCACTTCAGAGCTGACTGGGGGCTCTGCTTGCCTGAGCTCGCCATCCCGAGGTCGTCCAGGGTCCTGCTGGGCGAGCTGGTGAAGCCTCCACAGCCTGTAGCAGAATATCTTTTCTCTTTCTCCTGGGACTGTTCCACTTCGGCCCTTGGAGAGCATGCCTGGCAGGGGGGAAAGAAGCTTGGAAATCACGCCCCACAGGGTGCAGATTTCCACCTAACCTCCCTCCACAATTCAAGTCAAATCATCAATGTCGGTATTTTCTCAGGGCTCACTGCACGGCAGGCAGTGTTCTAACTGCCTTGCGTGTTTTCACACATAGTTCTTGCTCAGCCTAACAAGCTGGGTGATATCTCCAGTCCTGTTTTATAGATAAGGACGCTGAGAGTCGGGGCACCTGGGCGGCTCCGTCGGTTGAGTGTCCGACTTCGGCTCAGGTCGTGATCTCACCGTTTGTGAGTTCGAGCCCCACGTTGGGCTCTGTGCTGACAGCTCGGAGCCTGGAACCTGCTTTGGATTCTGTGTCCCTCTCTGCCCCCTGCTCATACTCTTGTCTCTCTCTCTCTCTCAAAGATGAATAAAACATTAAAAAAATTTTTTTAAATAAATAAATGTATGTTACAAAAAAAAGATAATTAAAAGTCATACATTGAAAAAAGAACAGGGGCACCTGGGTGGCTCAGTCAGTTAAGTGTCCAATCCTTGATTTTGGCTTGGGCTGTGATCTCACGGTTCCTTAGATCGAGCCCACGTTGGGCTTCAAGCTGACAGCGCAGAGCCTGCTTGGGATTCTCTCCCTTCTCTCTCTCTGCCCCTCCCCTGCTCACTCGAGCTCTCTCTCTCTCAAAATAAACTTTTTTTAAAAAGCAAAATACCCAGAACACTTATGAAAAACTAAATGAAGGGGGTATGAGCCCTACCAGATGATAAAGCATATTCAGATCCAAATACTTAAAACAGTGTGGAACAGAGCAGAACCCAGCACTACTGCATGGGACTCCTCTAGGGATTCCTCCCACACCGTAAACCATTTAATAAATGAAGCTGATTGGAGGCTTGTGCCTTACACCAGAACCAATCCCAAGTTGATCAAAATCAGGCCTGGAATAAATAAAACCAAAACAGCACAGGGGGTGGGGACAGGGAACCAAAGGAGAATCCACACTTTTTTTTTCCCCCTAAAGATTGGATTTTTAAATAATTTCTGCACCTAACATGGGGCTTGAACTCACAACCCTGAGATCCAGGGTCAGATGCTTAACTGACTGAGCCACCCAGGCTCCTGAGGATCCCTTTTTAACATCAAGTTGGAAGGCTTTTCTAAATATGACCCCAAATCCAGAAATGATAAAGGGCGTTACGTTTTACCACATACACATAAAGCATTTTTGCCTGGTGGAACCGTTACAAGCAGATCCAAAAGGCCACAAACTGGGAGAGGTGTTTGCAACTTAACCTTACAGATAAAAGGCTGGGGCGACACAAATTGGGAAGATGGAGAGGAAATGGGTCAAGGACACAAAAAGGACAGAAAAAAAAATTTAAGTGAAGGTTCCTGTAGTTTTTTAAAGTCAAGACCCCCCCCCCCACCCACCCAACACACACACACACACACACACACACACACACACACACACACACACACACACACACACACACACACCCGGGACACTTCCAAAAGGGGGAGACTGCTGGGCCCCACGTCCTGGCGCCTGTGCAGTACCCCGCACGGCCGGAAGGTGGCGATACCCAGCGCTGCGCCCCCTCCCGGAGCAGGCGTGACGCGCTCGCTCGGGGTCCTGAAGCCCAGTTAGTTCCATTGCTTCCAGGGCATCTTGGCGCAGGTGCACTTGGCGTCCGTTCTAGGGCTGCGTGTGCGGCAGTGTGGACGGTATCAAACCACGGAAGCAGCTTGTCATCCACAGGGCGCTGTCACGTAGCTCCTGCGTGCATCTCAAAGGCATATCATCAAGGAGAGAAGGCAAGAGGAGAGAGCATTTAGTATGCTACGACTGTAAACAGGGGCCTGCACACCCTTATCTGCTGACACGCTAACCGCCTGTGGAGGGAAACACGCATTGCTGACCACGGTGGCTGGCTGGGCCGTAGGACAAGGTTCACCATACTTTTATAATGTTGTATATGTGAGTCAGGTTTTGCCACTGCAAGCAAAAAAAAAAAAAAAAAAAAATCAAATGATGAAATAAACCAACAATTAGGAAAGCAGAGTCCTGTTTTCAGTAACAAGGTGGGTTCCGGCACTTGAAAGCCCTCAATGAAACGATGGGAAATCTGTGCAAAATATAAACAGATGGCCACTGGAGTGTGGCACTTCAGATGGAGAAGTGCGCGTGTGCAAAAGGGCAGCCCTGAGCCGGAACTGCGGGAGCTGAACAGAGGCCTGCCGCCCGCCCTCCCTCCCTCCCGAAGGCCAGTCCCAGCTGAACTTCCCCAAGTCAAGTCCCTCCTGACTCCACAGGAGGCCTGGGAAACCACGTGTTCCTGTCACAGAAGCGGTTCCCCGGTTCTTGGTCACAGCCCCAGGCTGTGGTCCCCACCTTGCCTTGCCGGCCCCTGGTGCCTCACACTGACCCCTCACCAGGAGCTCCGTCCCAGGGCTGTGTCTAGGCCCCCCAGGCACAGCTGGAGGCAAGGGACCGCGGGACCCGCTACCCACCGTGCTGCCTCTGAGGCCCCTCTGGACCCAGCCGGGGTGTGGGAGATGGGCCCGGGCAGAGATGCTCAGATCTGCAGGGAGGAGCCGTGAGGCCGAAAGAATGACCTGGGGGTCCTAGGAAAGAGAAGGGGTCCGTGGAGGAGGAGGAGGTGAAGTCGGTGAGGTTGGCAGGGCCCGCTTAGGACCTCCAGGTCACGCATCCAGGGGACTCCGAGGTGCACAGTTAGAAAATAGGTGTGTCGATGTTCAGGCAGGAGTTTTCCTGGCTCCAGTGGCCTTGAAGTTCGGGGGACTCCTAGCCTCGGGCAAGGCTGGATCCAGAGACTCGGAGCAAAGAGTCTGTCCAGGTTGCTTGCACTTCTCAGGGGTCGGCTTCGTTCTCAGACCAGCTCTTCCCACACCTCATTAGGGCTGCAGCAGCTGGCAGTCCGTCCCCTCCAGCGGAGCAAATGCCCCTTCCGGCGCCCTTCGGCAAAGGCCTCGAGGCCAAGGGGATCATCGTCTGAGAGACCAGGCCCGGTTGCCCCGCCAGCCCGTGGGCGGGGGAGGGAGGGTGAGGACAGAGAAAGGAGGTTCCCAAAGAGAAATGAGGGGTCACTACTCCTGGAAGTCGGAAGGGGGGGCAGGTGGGCACCACCGGGGTTTCAGCTTCAGTTGGCGTCTCTCTCACTTCAGCCTGGCTGCACCCCAGTGGCCAGCCTCCGTGCCTGCAGAGCCCAGGCTCCTTCCCCTGGTTTCCCACGAGCCTGCCCAAGAAGGTGACCCCAGGCAGAAGTGGGGGCCACCTTTTCCAGCCCACCCCACCCCACCTCTGGGGGTCCTGAAAGAGATTGGTGAAAGGAAAGCTGGTGTGTGTGTGTGTGTGTGTGTGTGTGTGTGTGTGCTTTTGTCGGGGGGGGGGGACTTTGAGCGATGGGACACGTGGTTTGTGCACGGGAGGCAGGCGGGCTAAGCTGATGGATGTGCACGGGTCCTGCCCACGTGCCTTTTCTGCTGGCAGGGAGGACACCGGAGCCGCACAGCTACCTGGGGAGGGAGCGTGCTGACCCTCGACCTCCTCCTCCCCTCCCCTTAATGGAGCAGAGATTACAACAGGCCCAGATGCTCCCACAATCCCCATTAGCCCTTATATTTCTGGGCAGGGGGAGGCTGAAGGGGGTTCTCATTGGAAGTTCTCAGGACTGGTGGATCCGGGATCACAGATGGACTGCCTCTGGGGGACCAGAGGAAAGGGCCCCAATCCTTCCACTTTCCCCTCAGGCTGTGGCTGGTGGCAACACAGAGCCACGCCCTGGGACTGGGTGTCAGGAAGAGTACAGTAGCTATTCTGCTGGCCATTGGCAGGGGCAGCCATGGAGGTGGGTGTGGAGGTTGATGTGGGGTGTAGGCTGGTTGGGGGGGTGTCCCTTGTGGTCTCTGGGGACAGTTCCTTTGCTTCCAGGGCCCAGAACTTCACATGGGAAGAAAGCCTTTCTCAAGCCTGCCCTCCCCAATCCTGCTGCATCTCAACAGAACTCACACAGGGACACGTGGGCACAGGTCTCCCCTCCCTCACTCGCTCTTTGCCCACAGCAGGCAGGATGCCCTGGACGGAGCAAATGCCCACGTGGGGGGACAGCAGAGCCTTCAGCCTCATGGTCAACCCTTCCACCCGGCCAGGAGTTGCCCTGACCAGGAAAAGCTCTGCAGTGGTGAGCCCCCAGCCTCAGAACAGGCTCAGGTCACGGGCACCAGAGTCCCCAGAGAGACATCAGGCTGGATCTAACCAGATCTCCACCTCGCCACTTTGCAAAATGCTGAACGGCCCTCCTATTTCTGCCTGGCTCTTCTCCGTGGGGTGGACTGGCAGATTGGCTACCCGTAGGTCCTCAGGCACAGAGATGCCACGGTAGTGGAGATTTGGGCCACTGGAGAGAATGGGGCCTCCCCCACCCCCACACTGTCGCCTGGGGCAAAGTGACTGCAGGAGCTTCAGGCTTCCATGGGAAACCTCAGCCCCAGGAGCTCGGGGTAGGGACACAGAAGTTCCTAGATCATCATCACTTTCTGCTTCCCTGTGGAAGCGCTCAAGTCCCCCACCGAGCTGGGGCAGTCCGAGCCCAGGGCCCTCCATGCCAACAAGTACCCCTCCCCAAATCTACCCACAACCCTTCCCCACGAGGTGTAGAGGCCTGGGGAGACCCTTGCAGGGTCCCAACCAGCTGGAGGGGCCTGGTGTTGGGGTCAGGGTCCTCCAGGCTGGTAATGAGGCATGCCGGGTACAGGGCTTCTGACCCTCGGCCTCAGGTTTTGGTAGAGGCCTTGAGATCTAGCGCTGCCCTAGGACTTTCTGGGATAACCAGGAATTATTAAGGCTGGGGGTGGGATGTGGGGAGCAAGGATTCTGTGAGTGCTGCAGCCCACATAGTCCCTCCTCTCTCCCCCAGGTGAAAACAGCACGTGGGAGGTGCTACAGGGAACACAGGGTCCATGAGACAGTTGCCAGGGACTTCTTGTCACCTCCCTTCCCAGGGCAGAGTAGCCCCTCAGACAGAGACATGTCCCCTGCACCTGACGTGTTTCTGCTTCAGGTCCCTTCAGGTCAGGCGGACCCCCAGCCCTGGAGGGGTGTCCTGAGAACCGGGTCCTCTAGGCGGGGACAGCCCTGAGGGGCTGCTGTCTTGGGCTGGTCCTAAAGACAAGAGTAGGAGAAGGTATGTGTCCCTCCTTCCCCGGGGATGCGCCAGGTGGACTTGTTGGGGGCTGTTCCCTTTGCCCGGCCCTGACGCCCTCCTCAGGGCATGGGGGGAGGGGGGCTAGCCCAGGGCCATGCGTGTGAAGGGAAGAGAGAAGTAGAGGACTGATTAGAGCAGGGGATGCTCTTTGATGAGAAGCTCCATTCAAGTTTTCATCAAAGGAATCCTCGTCTCTCCGGTGCCCCTCCTGCGGTGGGCGCTGCCTTGTCTCTAACCCGGTGAAGTCAAGTGTCCTCTTAGGCCCCTCCTCGTCACTGCAGGCCGACCCTTACCCTGGGTCCCCACCGCGTATCTGGGGAATGGGGCAACCTAGGGCAGAGTGACCCGGACTCCTCAGCGTTCCACGGCGCTGCCTCCTCTCCCTGTCCGGAGGCACTGCCAAGGGCGGTCGAAGAGCGGCTCTCGGAGGCCACCACTACCCGCCCCGTCCCCCCCACCCCGGTCCCCAGAGAGCCTTCGGAGAGGCCTAGAGGGGGCGAGGAACGGGCGGAGAGCCGCTCACACGGCGACAAAAGAAGGGACAGGCGGCGTGGACCGCGCGCGCGCGGGGCCCGTCGCATCTCACCCCGCCCCACGCGCGGGGCCGGGATCTCCAAGCCGCGCTGGCCACCCCCTCCCCTCGGCGATCCACCCTCCGGGGGCCGCGGGCCCGCGAGAGTTAAGGGGGGTGGGGCGTGGGGCGGCCCCGCCCCCGCCGCCACGCCGGGTCCGAGCGCGCATGGGGCGCGGGGGCGGATCGGAGCGGGCGGCGGCGGCGG
>NW_026057585.1:104033181-104060113 GCF_023721935.1 Panthera uncia
CTACAAGGTGCTGCCCGAGGGCCCCGAGGCGGGCGGCGGGCGCCTGTGCTTCCGCAGCCCCGCGCGCGGCTTCCGCTGCCAGGCGCCCGGCTGCGCGGCGCACGCCTCGGCCGGCCGCTCGCTGCGCGCCAGCGTCCTGCGCAACCGCAGCGTGCTGCTGCAGTGGCGCCTGGCGCCGGCCGAGGCGCGCCGCGTGCGCGCCTTCGCGCTCAACTGCTCGTGGCGCGGCGCCTACACGCGCTTCCCGTGCGAGCGCGTGCTGCTCGGCGCCTCCTGCCGAGACTACCTGCTGCCCGACGTGCACGACGGCGTGCGCTACCGCCTGTGCCTGCAGCCGCTGCCGCTGCGCGCCGAGCCCGCCGCCGCCGCCCCGGAGCCCGCCGGGCCCGCCGAGTGCGTGGAGTTCGCTGCCGAGCCGGCCGGCATGCGGGAGATCGTGGTGGCCATGACGGCGGTGGGCGGCTCCATCTGCGTCATGCTGGTGGTCATCTGCCTGCTCGTGGCCTACATCACCGAGAACCTCATGCACCCGGCTTTTGGGCGCCCCGGCCTGCGCAGGCAGCCCTGAAGCTCCGGGCGGCCCACCGGGGCTCTGCCTCCTCGAGATGGGCGCCCGCTCCCCACTCGTCGCTCCTGCTCCCTCCTTAGGATCTTCACGCGGGGCCCACCGGAGACCGGTAGGGCCTTGGAGTCATCGCACGACCTTCCTAGCCCGGCCTCTGCCTCCCAGACTCCAACTCGGGACTGACCCTTGGGCCTGCGCAGGGGTGCCAGCCTCGTCCAGGGCTCTCCCTGCTTTCCAGAGGCCTTTATAGGGGCCACCAGGACATACAGCCCCTTCTAGCAAGAGCCATTGGCACCCCCGGGTCATCACCCTGCACCTCCAGCCTGTGCCAAGTTGGAAAAGGAACAGGCTGTCGTCATCGCTTGGTCACTGTGTGCTTTGCTGGCTCGACGAGGTCCCTTGGAGCCTGTCCTCTCCCCATCTCACCCCAGTGGGCTTAGATTAGCTTCGTGCCTTAGTGTCTCTGGCCCACTGCGGAAGCCAACCACCCGTCCTGTGCTGTCTGAGGGTGTCCGGTGGCCCTGGTACTGGCCGGCTTGTGTGTGCTTCCGGCCGGGGCCCCCTGGGGAACTTCCCCCCCCCCCCCTTCAAGCTTCGCAGGAGCCTCAAGTGTGGGTGAGCGTTGTCCTGTGTTGTCTTCCTACTCTGGTGTCTGACACGCCGGAACCATGATGTAGCAGCAGGCAGGCCCAGCCTTTCATTGCCACGTCCAGGGGTGAGTGTCCTCTTACCTTGTGTGAAGCTGGCGGCTCTCCAGGGCTGCCCCTCATTCTCTTTTGTGGGTACTGCCTCTGTCGAGGGCTTTACGTGATGAGTGAGGGCAAGTGGCTGGAAAGAGGGGTCTGGTTGGAAAGGACGGCGTTGTATCCAGAGGGCAGAAGAAGGGAGGCCGGCCTCGCCCAGCAGGACTTGCCTCTGTGGTCTGGGTCCCAAGCCTGGACCACAGCATGATGGACAGCACCGTCCCACCCCTTCCCTGGGTTGGCAGTCAAGAGCCAAGGACTTGGCTGGTGATGCCGCTGCCCACGGTGGATGGAAGGCCGGCCCTGCCCCTTTCTGGGAAGACGTGAACCCCCTGGCCAAGGTTGCTTCCTGAGTTGGGCACCGGGCATCCCCAGGAGGGGTAAAGCTCACTTAGCTCTCCAGGAGCCCCTGACTGTGACCCCATCCTGGACCTGGCGCTTCTGGAGTCACTGTGGCCAACCCCTCCCTGCCCTCACCCCAGGTCCTGGCTGGTGCCCCCACAGTGCCCGCTCCCTACCTCTCTGTCTTTGCTCTGCCTGCCCTTGGCATGGCGCTGGTCAGGTGCAAGCCTGGCGTCAATGTCTAAACGTCCATCATTTTAGACCAAAACCACTGTCTTGTGTGCTTACTGGGGAGGAGGGAGGGAAGGGTGCAGGGTGAGGGGAAGAGGTGGCTTCTCCTCCCAGTTCCAGGGCACCCTGCCCTTCCAATTTGGGGCTGAGAAAGTATCTCCTGGGCCTGTGGTATTTGGGGGGGAGGTGGGTATGGCACGGTCTACACTTGGAAGTAGTCCAGCCTCACGGGTGACCCAGTTGAGCCGTGACGTGTGCGAATGCGGCTCCAGGAGGGTCCTCTCCCCAGCCTGGGCCTCCCCACGCAGCGCTAGAGCCGGGGAGAGGGGGGCCTGGGGGCCCCAAGTGGAACGAGCACTGGATCACCACCCATCCTCCCAAGAGCCCTCCCCCTCCTTGGCTGTCCTTGAGATGCTGGAGCTGGCTGTGACCCTGAAGATCAAAACCAGCTGGGGGCGGGCCAGGCTGTGAGGAGTGACTCATCCCTGTGGAGGGGGCAGGGTGCAGTGATGCGTCTGTCTAGACAGCTGGGGCAGGAGTGGGTTCTGCCTCTAGAAGCCTTCATTCTGACTTCCTGGGGGCCCTTTGCCTGCTGCAGCACCACCCCCCCCCCCACCGCCCCCCACCGGTCGTGTGCTTGGGCGTCTTCGACAGGGTAGAGGTGGGAGCCCTTGGCAGCTCTGGTCTGAAGAAGCCTGGCGTCTGCCCTCAGCTCCTGGGTGCAGTTGGGTTCCGGGACTGGAGCCACTGGGAGGCTTTGTGAGGCCTGCCCTCATCCCGTTCTCCCCCTTCCTTGGCGCTCCACCTGGTTTGGGGCCCCTTTGTGGGTTCCAGCTCATACCAGCCGGAGCCACAAGCAGGTCCCTTGCGCCGCCTGGCCAGGCTGGTCAGCACTGACCTGCAGCCTTCTGCTCCGTACGGTTTCACTCCAGGGGCTCCTTGAAGGACTGGAGTCCGGCTGTGGGTTCGCAGAGGCGAGCGGCCCTGCCCCGGCGCCGTCCGGTCGGCGCGGTCCGGTCGGCGAGCCTCGGCCTGGGGGCTGCCCCGGAGCCGGTGTCTGGGTGGAGCGCCCCTGCTTCTGAGCTCACCGTCATCCTCACGAGTGCCCCCTTCCCACCTGGCCCCACCGTGCTTCCAGGGGCGCAGGGGACACTCAGGCTCCTACCCCACCTGGCATCACCCCGTCCGCCTGAAAGACTGACCGGTGTACCGTGTCCAGGGCGCCCCCTCCCCTCCACCCCTACCATCTCCTGGAGGAGACTCCCGCTCCTGCCCCCTTCGGTCTCTCTCCCTTTCCCTCTCGTGTGGCCTCTGCTCTCCTTGCGGCCGCTCCGGTTCTGACCGGCCAATGGGCAGACACGCCACCCTCCTGTAATCTCCACGGCTTCCCTGTGTCCTGCGGGTGGGGTCCAGATGCCTCACTTGCCGGTCGAGACTGCCAGTCTCGCGAGTGCCCGGAGATACTTAAGCTTCTGACTTTCTGACGTGGAACGTAAGTAACCGCTCTGGTCCCGAAACGCCGAAGGGCTGCCTGGCTGTCGTCCTGGCCGTGCCGTCTAACAGCCGTGCGGCCCTTCAGAGCCTTGGTTTCCTCATCTATAAAACAGAGACCGTCACAGAACCTAATTCACAGGCTTGTTTCAAGGCTCGCCTCGCTGTCCGCGCCCACTTGGAGCGCCCTCTGGGCCGAGACCCCCGGGGCCACGTCCCCAGCCGAACCGCACGCAAAATGTAGACACGCGGCCCTTCTTGAAACTCCCATTACGATGCCTTCTGTGTGCAAAGCAGAACCCCTCATCCCCTGCTCAGTCGCCAAAGCTGGTTCACGGCCTTTACTTCTTGCTCAGCGGGCGGGAGTGGCCCACCGTCATTCTGTGAACACGCGCGGAGTGCCCCTGGGGGCCTGGCTCTGCGGCCCCTGCAGCGACTGCACGACGCGGGACGCGGCCCGGGCAGCAGCGGCTCGCCCCGGGGCCCGGGGTTCCTCGGGCGCTGGGAGGCCGTTCAGGCGTCAGGCCTCACAGGAGCCGCCAGGTTTCCTCAGCGCTGGCCCCCGTGAGGATGTCCTCCTACTCTCGGAGGCTGCTCAGCTGGGGGCGGGGGGGGGGGGAGGTACACACAAGGCGGCAGACAGGATGAAAGGCGATAGAGGAAAAGTCTCTTGACGGGCACATTGTGGCGCTGGCACTTCCCTGGTCATCTCAGGGTTGGAGGTCGGGGCTGGTGGATCTGGTTTTCAGGGACAGTCGGCAGCTGCCCAGGACCCCGGCTTGGGGGACCAGCAGTTTGCCCCCTTCAGTCTGGGTCTATGGAGGCCAGGGACCCTGACACCCAGAGCCTCCCCAGACTCGCCACACCTCTCTGCTGCACCCATTTCGTTCCTCACTTGTCATTTTCTGTTTAGCTTTGATAACCTAGGCAGTTAAGATTTTCATGTTTTCTGGACTCGGCTTTTTCTGCCACGCTTCCTTTATCTGTAGGGATGTCACTGTGCTTCTTGTCCTCTGCTTTTCTCACGGTAAGTCTTCCTGGGATTCAACTGCCACTCTGTTCTGTTGGTCATGTAGGACCGAGACTGGTTTCCTCAGGCTCCTCGCTGAGTGTGGGTGGGCTGAGATAGCTTTCCAGACTTCCCGAGTGTGTTAACACTGTTCAGCACGTGGCCTCACAGAATCTGGGATCCGCCTTTTCTTTCCCCTTGTCCGTTTTGGGGGGGCGGGGCACAGGGGGAGAGAGAGAATCAAGCTCCACGCTCAGCACGGAGCCAGACACCAGGCTCGATCCCATGACCCTGGGATCACGACCTGAGCCGAAACCAAGGGTCGGACGCTGAACCGACTGAGCCATCGAGGCACTGTGCCCCGTCCACTATTATCTGGACTTTCTCATCCGTTGACCCCGGCATCTCTGTCCTGCTCAATTTGGATTCTAGTCCCACAAATTCTTCCACGCCCATTCCCTTCTTCCCTCGTTAGCAAGCACTCTCGCGTGTCCTCAGATAATCTGCTTTTTAATTTACCTCCAAGTTGTGCTGTTGATCTTTACTCTTTACCCACCTCCGCATCTGAGATTCGTCATGTTGCAGTATGCACAGACGTCTGACGGCTTCCCTGCCGCATACGATTCCTAGTGTCCTCACCCCTCGGGAGAACACGGGTAGGTGCAATACAATCACGACGTTTCCATGCAAATCCTCAATCGTGCTCTTAAGCGGTCCTTGCCCACCCAGATACTACAAGAATACTTTCCTAGGAAGCCTGGCTGGCTCGGTCGGTATAGCATGCAACTCTTGATCTCAGGGTTGTAAGTTCAAAGGGCAAAACCCTGAAGAAGAAAGAGGACACGTAGATCTATAGCTTAGTACAGACCAGCATGCGTGAGGGAATTATGAGGCCAGCCAAAGAACCAACAAAAAGGATCAGAGGGCAAACTTCTAGAGTTCAAGCAGCGCCAGGAGCCTCTACCAACCAGCCAGAGCGCAGGCCTGCTTCCTGCGATTCAGTCACACACACACATGCTGCCTGACGTCGCTGTGCAGCTCACTGATGCGGTTTGTTTTTATCCTTTCTTTGGTTTCAATTATAGTTTCTCCTTGTATGTCTTCAATTTCACTAACTTTCTCTTCTGTAATGTCCAATCTACCATTAATTCCACCCAGTGTATTTTTCATATAGATATTTCAACACAAACCATAAAAGAACAAATTGATAAGCATAGTTTATCAAGCTTCAGAACTTTTGTCCTTCAAAAGACATTGATGAAAGGAGAAAATATTTATTTTTAAATGTTCATTTTGAGAGCGAGCACAAGCAGGGGAAGGACAGGGATAGAGAGAGAATCCTAAGCAGGTTCCGCACTGTCAGCGCAGAACCTGACTCGGGGCTCAATCCCACGAACCGTGAGATCATGACCTGAGCTGAAATCAAGAGTCAGACACGACCAGCTGAGCCACCCCAGCGCCCCGAGGGAGAAAATATTTATAAATTACATATCTGGCATATGTGTGTATATATACGTATAAACATATAGATATAGAGCTTGAAATGTAACATGATGATAAATGTATAAATGATTTAGGCACTTCACCAAAGATGTAGAGCTGGCCAACAAGCACGTTAAAATATGCTCAATTTCATTAGTCATTAAGTAGATATACATTAAGACTACATTACCATACCATGAGATACCACCTATTAAAATGTCTAACACTAAAAAGACTGATCATATCAAGTGTTGGCAAGGTAACTCCAACACTACTGGTGGGGACGGAAAATAGCACATCCACTTTGAAAACAATCTGGCAGTTTCTTAGAAAGTTAAATATACAAACATCTGACCTAATCATCCTACTCCTAGGTATTAACCCAGGAGAAATAAAAGACTATGTCCATACAAAGGCTCACCTATGCATGTTCAAAGCAGCTTTATCTGTAATAGCTAAAAAGTGAAAACCCAAATGTCAGCAGATGGATAAAGTGTGGCCCACACACTCAATGGAATACTGCCCCGTAATAAGAATGACCCAGGGGCGCCTGGGTGGCTCAGTCGGTTAAGCGTCCGACTTCCGCTCAGGTCACGATCTCACGGTACGTGAGTTCAAGCCCCGTGTCGGGCTCTGGGCTGATGGCTCAGAGCCTGGAGCCTGCTTCCGATTCTGTGTCTCCCTCCCTCTCTCTCTGTCCCTCCCCCATTCATGCTCTGTCTCTCTCTGTGTCAAAAATAAATAAACGTTAAAAAAAAATAAAAAATAAGAATGACCCACTATTGATACATGCAACATCTCCCCTACAGGCACTCAGCAAGTGCCAATAGGGACAACAGCTCGATGTGAAGAAAAAAGCCATCTCAGCTGGAAACAGAGGTCTTAGCTCTTTAGAGCTGAGTCTGTGAATGTGGTGGGCAGAGCAGAGAGTGCTAAAAACAACGTTCAGAGTCACCAAGAACTAGTTGAATGTGGTGTTGGGAGCGCAGAATGGCCGATGGGAGAAGGTGGGGGGAGTGGGGAGTAACGTTTCTTCAAGTTGGTGACATTTATCTGAATCTCAGTCCGTGGACTAAGACTTGAATTTGGGGGGTGGTATATGCAGAGGTATATAAGGCATGAGACAAGCAGGTGGTTGTTGTTGTTGTTGTTTAGTTGTTGGGCCACTGAGTTCTAAACAGGGAGCAGGAAGAAGGACGTAAGAGAGCTGGCTACTGTCAGACCAAGTCTTTGAATTCCGGTTAGTAGGTTCTGAGCACGCTAGGGAAGCCACTGAGGAGTTTGGTCTTTAAAATGTAAATAACTCTCAAATTTGTTGTGAATGTAAAAGAAAGTACATGTTCATCATAAAAAAACTGAATCAAAGAATTCAAAAAAATATAAAGGACATTCAAAGCACCCTTAATCCTACCACCCATAAATACCTGCCACCTCACTTTTAACATTTTGGTGTGTGTCCTTCTTATGTTCTGCATACGTTCAAGTAAGTAGACAGCAGGTGGGTAAAGTGTCCTCATTCCTCCTCATTCATCCCTCAAACCCCCAAGTTCTTTTTTTTTTATTATTTTTAAAAACATTTATTCATTTTTGAGAGTGAGACAGAGCATAAGCAGGGGAGGGGCAGAGAGAGAGGGAGACACAGAATCCAAAGCAGGCTCCAGGCTCTGAGCTGTCAGCACAGAGCCCGACGCGCGATTCAAACTCACGGACTGCCAGATCATGACCTGAGCCGAAGTCTGACGCTTCACCGACTGAGGCACCCAGGCGCCCCACCCATTTTATTTTTGAGAGAGAGAGAGACAGAGGGGGAGAGAAACACAGCATGAGCAGGGGAGGGGCAGAGAGAGAGGGAGACAGAACTCGAAGCAGGCTGCAGGCTACGAGCTGTCAGCACGCAGCCCGACGCGGGACTGGAACTCACGGACTGCCAGATCATGACGTGAGCCGAAGTCAGATGCTTAACCGACTGAGCCACCCAGGCACCCCAAACCCTCAAGTTCTTCCAAGTAAATGCTTCCTTGCTGCCGTCTGCCTGGTCCTCCCTCACCCCAACCATGTCCAGCAGTCCTGAGAGTCTAGGGGCCGGGTTCTCAGCTTCTGTTCTCCCTGCAGACAGCATGAGCAAGGATAGGATACTTCAGTATCGGTGACGGTGGTCCCTCACCATCTGGCTTCTGAGTTTCACACGTCCTCTCCAACAGGAAGCCTCTCTTCCACCGTGCCTACGGTCACACCTAGCCTTTCGAATACCCAGTTCAAAAAGCCGCCACCCCCACGTCGACAGCTCCAGGCACCCCACTACCACAGCT
The DNA here is from genome assembly GCF_023721935.1 of Panthera uncia. Lineage (NCBI taxonomy): Eukaryota > Metazoa > Chordata > Mammalia > Carnivora > Felidae > Panthera > Panthera uncia. The sequence goes on from NW_026057585.1 coordinate 104,041,354, forward strand.
GTTCCACTCCAGGGGGATCTCCAAGTCAACGCAGAGTGCCCCTCCACTGTCGCCACCCTTGCATGGCCTGATTCCTCCTCTTACCCAGTGCGGCTCCCACGGGGGAGCATCGCCCTCCGCTTGCCCCCCCCCCTTTGTCGTGCTCCCCTAGAAAACACCAACTCCCTGCCCACTCTAAACCCGGATCCAGGCGGTGGACAGGGCTGGAGAATAACAAAGGGGGTTCCCTAGTCTGTTACCCCGTGACCCTAAATCTCGAGCCCGCAGCGCCTCCAAACCGACCCGAGGACCTAGTCAACTTGCTCTCCCGCGGGTCCTTCACGGGTCCTCTCCCCAAGTGCTTCGTAACTTCACCTAAATGTTAAACTTGTAAGGGTTTTGAGGAGAGCCGTGCGCTGACGCTTGCGCGCGCCCCGGGCCGCAAGGCGGTTCCAGAGGAGGCGGCGGGGGCCCACGACAGAAGCGACCCGGAGCACTGGGGGACTGACAGAGTGCGCGCGGAGCGGGTCTAGGGGGCGCGTAACGGCTCCGGCGGCAGGAGCGAGAGCCCGCGGTCCGGCAGGCCGGGGACAACGCGCACGACCGACCCCAGCCGCTGTCGCGGCGGGCGCGTCACTCTCGACGACGACGGCGGCGGCGGGACGTCCGGGGCGACACTGCCGGCGACGGCGGCGGGGTTTTGTGACGTAGGACGCCAGCGCGAGGCTCCCGGGGGGCCCTCAGGCAGCCCCTGCGAGGGCCGAGGGCCGCGGGCCGCGGCCGCACACGCCCGGAGCAGCGGAGCGCCCGCCGGAGGCCCGGCGCCCGGGGGCGGGGCCTCCTCCTCCCCTGGCCGGGCGCCGAGGGCCCGCGCGAAACGCCGCTGGGACGCCGCCCGCCCGCGCCGCGCGTCTCGACGCGTTACGTCGCGGCGCCGCCGCCTTGGCGTCATGACTTCCGGGCGCCGCGGCCGCCATCTTGCTCGCGCGGAAGCTCCGCGGCTGGGTGGGAGTCCCGGAGCCGGCGCGTCGCGGTCGGTGCGGCCGCCGCTATGCCGTCGTCGCCGCTGCGGGTGGCGGTGGTGTGCTCGAGCAACCAGAACCGGAGCATGGAGGCGCACAACATCCTCAGGTAGTTAGGGCCTCCGCCCTGGCCTAGCGCGCCCTGTCCGATGCCGGCCGACAGGCTGTTTCTCCGGCCTCGCGCGCCCTGCGCTGCCTGTGCTGGGCGGCGGCGGTCCCGGCCCCGGTTCCCGGCCGGTGCTGGGCGGCGGCCCCAATCCCCGGTCCCGCAGGCCCGACGCCGGCGGCCGGGCAGGCGGTGCGCGGCGGCCGCCGAAGGACGCCGGGTGGGCCGCGCCGGGCTCGTTGGCTTCGGGGCCGAGCGCAGCGAGGAGTCGACGAGGCTCGTTGGTCCGCGCGGTACCCCCACAGGTTTCCTAGCGTCGCGGGAGAATTCAGGTTCTGAGCCCAGAGGTTCCCGTTCGCGCAAACCTCCAAGCTCCCGGTAAACCCAGATGCTTGATGCTGTTGCATCCACTTTGCACGTATGTTTGTGCATCTGAAAATAGCCGATCTTCTGTAAGATTTTCATCGGTGGGGCGGTAAGTGCCAAGTCCAGGTGAGGGTCTAGGAGATGGTAGTGTCCTGACGACCTTCTCCAGGGGGTGTCGTCATTTATCAGATCTGGAAAACGTACACAACGTAACCTCAGGATAAAGGAAGGCTTAAGGAAAAAAAAAAAAACAACAAACCGCCTATTTTGTTAATTTTATGTATTTGTATTTTTGCCCCGACTGCATTTTCGAGTCTTATGCCAAAAAATGCCCCTCTCCCCAAAGCCTCCAGTCAGTAATTTCTGCACTCCACGTGAATTCGCTTTTTGTGCGCTTGTAATCGACGTGTCAGCACTCTCTTTTGTGATCGTGGCGTTGTATGTATTTAATAAAAGTTTATTCCCGCTTGGTAATTTTTTTCGTTCAACATCACTTGTTAAAACGTGAACTTGATCTCTCACATTACAGTTAAAGTTTGGTATACACGTCAACTTTGGTAGTAAAGCAAAGTCGAAACCGCCTTTTCTCCCGGAAGTTTCCACAAGGGATAACAACAGTGCCTGCTCGTAGTTCTCACAGTGCAACTTTAACTCTCCCCAGTAACTTGGAAAACTTAGAATATCCTGCACCTTCTCCCGTTTCTTAACGAAGGTAGGAGTGTCAGGTGTCCAGGATCTGCTATTTAGAAGTTTAATTTTTTCTAATCTATGCCACACAGCCCACAGTATTCGCTTAATGTTTTTTGTTAGAGCATGGGATGCTTTGAACCTAACAATTCATTGTGAAGGTGGTTTTTAAACTACAACCTTTAAAACTGCGAACTTGTTTTAAAACCAGGAATGTGCTAGAATTAAGTTCAGAGTCATTAAATGTTTGGTGAGTTTGAGCAAAAGAATGTAAGGTTAACATTCCTGGAAGATTCCTCAAGGAAAATAAAATTTAATGTCCTGAGTTCTAAGAACGCATTATTTGGAGACCACCTCATCCTGCTGGTTCTGGGCGGTGATCTGCATAACAAAGTTGAGATGAAATGTAACAAAAGGAAAATGTTTTTTTAGTTACCTAAAGCAACTTTGTTAATGAAACCAGTTCCAAAAGTCTTGCCTGTCTGATAACTTCCCTGAGACGGTCATCACAAGACCACGCGCCCTTGTTTAGTTCAAAGCGGCGGTAGCGGCTCAGCACTGCGTCTCCTGTTTCCCCTGGAAATCGGGGTGCAGAAGAGCCCCTCCGAATAATCACCAAGAAGGAATTCTTATGTGTGTTTTTACCTGTTTTACTGTTAAAATTTTACTCAAAAAGAGATTCAGAATGAGGATACAAGGAGGTAAGTTTAGGTAACCGGTGTTATTGATGTGAATGTGACATTAATTTAGACATGAATCTTTAGGGTCTAAAATACTTACATTTGGGGAATGTATTTCTTTGTTAGAAAGTAGTGTTTGTGCAAACAAAGTTCTCATTGTAAAAGATACAGAGAAGATGGAGACGATGGCGATGACTCAAAGGACCCTTTCCGTGTACCACCTTCTGGAAGTTTCTGTGTGCACAGACGCCTAAGAGATTAAAATGTTGTTTGGTAATTTCACATAATGTTTGATTTCGGTTCTTGTTTTGATGTACTGAATTTGAATACCTGTATCCACATTGAGTCATGGCAGTGGTTACAAAATCAGGACACAGTAATCCAGAGGAATTCTGTGCAGCAATTAATTTTGTAGCCAGTTCCTCATTAGGAGACACTGGGGCTGTTTTCTGTCTTTCAGTCTTAAAACGTCAACATCCTTGTGCCGTATGAATATCTTTGCACAGTTTTCTGATTTCCTTGGCATGAATTCCTAGGGATAGAATTGCTAAGTCAAAAGATAGGCATATTGTACGTTTTCATATATTTTGCCAGACTGTCTCCCAGAAAAGTACCTGTTAGAGAATTCCCAGTTTCTCAATTTGGGTATTTCATTTTTTCATGCTGCTGGGGCAAAAGAGGATCTCCCCCTTCCTTTGGTTTTAAAATTGCTATTGAGATGAACCAACTTTTCATGCCATTTTCACTTTTGACAATTATTTGTGGTTTTCTGTTTAGATTATTTACAGGTTTTAAAAGCATCTTTAAGAAATTGATGTGGTGGTTTTGTTACCGCCTTAGAGCTTATGAACGTCAGGGCCTATAAAGGGGGCATTTGTGAAAGCCTAGGAAAATGGCGTGATAAGTGAGAAAGGAAAGCTGCAGCTCAGTTACAACCACCTGAGACGGCATAGTATCAAAAGGAATGCAGTGGGGCGCCTGGGTGGCGCAGTCGGTTGAGCGTCCGACTTCAGTCAGGTCACGATCTCGCGGTCCGTGAGTTCGAGCCCCGCGTCAGGCTCTGGGCTGATGGCTCGGAGCCTGGAGCCTGTTTCCGATTCTGTGTCTCCCTCTCTCTCTGCCCCTCCCCCGTTCATGCTCTGTCTCTCTCTGTCCCAAAAATAAATAAAAAACGTTGAAAAAAAAAAATTAAAAATCTACATGTTTAAAAAAAAAAAGGAATGCAGTGAGTTGAACCTGCACAGTAGGTAGTTTTATTAGTGAAACCCTATTTTATTTTATTCTTTATTTTTGCCCTATTGAAAATCAGTTTTGACTATTTTTGACAGGTCAAATATTAGTGGTAATAAATGTTGGCATTTTTAGTCACAGTGTTCCCTGGGGTGATGATTTTTGATCCTTTGAGACTAACTCGTTTCAGATACCAGTCCTGGGAGCGCTTTAGGTTTTTAGGAGTGTTTCCACAGAGGCTTCTGTTCTTTGTGCCCTGTAGACTGAGATTGCCCTTTGGGGTCAATCAATTTATTTTTTGTTCCAAGCTGTCTCCTAGATGTCGGTGGCCATGTTGATTTTTTAAAATTTTCGTCTGTTTATTTTTTCAGAGAGCACGAGCGCATGTACGCGAGTGCAAGCCAGGGAGGAGCAGAGAGGGAGAGAAATGCCAAGCAGACAGCTCATTGTTGGCACAGAGCGTGACGCGGGGCTCAGACTCACAAACCATGAGATCGTGACCTAAGCCGAAACCAAGAGTCGGACACTTCACCAACTGAGCCACCCAGGCACCCTAAGGGCCGTGTTGATTTTTAGGAAGCTCTCTGATGGTAGCCATTCAAGACCGATTTTAAGGACAGACTTTTATATATTGCTGAACTGAGTTCTCAATTTGCTTTTAGTGAAAGGCAGTGTGATTTGGGGAGGATGAGCAGAGAGGCTGCAGATGTGAAGGAAACCAGGTGGGGGTCAATCTCTTGAGCTCCTCTCTGCCAAGCCTTTCTAATGCCATTTGATTTCATCCTCGTAACCATTAGGAGGTCCACACTTAATACAGGTGAGGAGATGGAACCCAGCGCAGGAAGCCCTGGCTCACGAGTGACAGCAGGGATTTGGACACGAGGGCCTCTGGGTATAAACCGAGACTCTAGATGGGAAAATCATGGGCTGAAGAGGGGTCCCGGCTGAGGGGAGGACAATGGAATTGGCTGAGGTCCTGTGGTTTTCTGATTTGGGGTGAGGCAGCCAAGTCTTAGTGTCATGACTGGATCCTGTGGGCTTCCGGCCACCCTGGGACAGGGGCAGTTAGACATCCTCTCCCAGATGGGACCGAGTCTCAGGCTGCCTGTGTTTATACCATAACAGCACACCCAGTTGTGCTAAATCCTCATTTCCAGTAGTCTCTTGTCCTTTACCAGGGAGGGATAGTCAGCTATGCAGCCTCTCTGGCTGTATCTTTTGATATTTTGGTTCTGAGCACACTTGAATGGAAACCATTTGGGAGGGTGAAAGGATTTGAAATCACATCTTTATGGCAGAGGATGGGGCGCCTGGTGGCTCAGTTGGTTAAGTCTGACTCTGGATTTCAGCTCAGGTCGTGATCTCATGGTTCGTGGGATTGAGCCCTGTGTGGGGCTCTGCGTGGAACCTGCTTGGGATTCTCTCCCCACACCAGCCCCCCACCTACTTACGTGCACATGTTCTCTCTCAAAATAAATAAATGAACTTAAAGAGGGAGGTGCCTCCCGGGGAACACATGTGCCTTCATAGATTTTAAGGGACTGCGTTGTTTTTTGTCTTCAGGAGGCAGAACTGAAGTGAGGGTGATGGAGGAACGTAGATTTTTGTTTGAATACAAACATGGGTTCAGAACAGGGTAGACCAAGCCTGGTAACCACTCTCAGAGCCAAAATATTCTTCCCTGCATAAAGGATCATCTTCAATCTTTTATAGATGAAAACAGGAGGAGCCCAGAGCGGGGAATAGTTCAGCAGGCTCCCATCTATGAGGAACACATTCTTGTTTAGGGCCAGTTAGTGTTGGAGCAGGAAAGCAGCACATCGGTGGTCAGTTGTCGCTGGACCGTCTGAAGTACCAGGTCTCGAGGGTCAGCTCTGCTGGCACCGCGCGGCGTGGGTGGGCAGGGACAGGAGAGGCTGACAGGAACCAGCAGAGCAAGGTGGCCTGCCAGAAGCCGGGGTTGAGGAAAAGCAGCTGTGGAGGGAGGAACACCCGAGAAGGGGTGCTGATGCGGGGGCTAAACGTGATGGCTCACTCGTCGCAGGCCTGGCACGGTGATCTCACGCTTAGCCGTTCAGTTTTGTCGTCGACCTTGGGGGACGGTGAGAGTAAGGTGTAAACCCTAGAAAATATTTACCGGAATATGTTTTCAGCCAACATTTAGCAGACGATGACGAATCTTCCTGGAGTGTTAACGTTCCAGAAGAGCTCATCTTGCAGTCTTCGCGCTGTGACACTGCAGGCAGGCATTCAGGTGCGATGCTTGTGAGCAGTTGATTTGTGTTCTGTACATATGAGGTCATCACATACTAGACGTCGGGCCGGTGAGCAGTGAGTGATGTGCCTGCGTGAAGGTGACCTGGGCCCGTGCGTGCCTCGCGCCCTACTTAGACACAGGGTGTGCCTTCAGAAGGTTGGCGGTGGGTCTAGGGTTCCAGTCGTAGCCACAGTAATGCTTGAAATTAGATTAATAACCATACTGTAGAAAACTTGGATGTTAGCTTATGATCCTTTTTGGTATTCATTTTAACATCATTATTTTACCTTTAGTCATGGGATGATAATTGAAACAATTCGTTTCCCAAAATTTAACATTTTCTTTGATAGGTTCTTTGTGATAGGTTTTTTGATACTTGGGAAGACATTTGATAAAGGGTAGTTTAACATACAAAATAGTTGGTCCTTGAGACGAAGCTTCTTGGTTGTCAGGAATGTTTTTATAGCGTTCAGTTCTCTTATGTAAGGTCATTGTCACACCGCAGTGTTGTCACAGCACAAGATGGGCTCCTCTGTCACTTGCATCAGCTGAGAAGAAAGGGAGCTTCTGTTGCCAGTTAGTCTTTTTGCCACTTGGGAACATTCTGTTGGGGGAAGACCAAGCCGCATTTCATTTTGTTTCAAAATACGCTGGATTGCCATTTCAGAAAGTCGGGGAGGGTGTGGAGGATGGGCCCCAGGCTGTTCCCAGTGGGGGCTGGCTTCCTCCATTCAGAGTCCCACCTGGCCCTTTGGGGATCCTGCAGTCACCCCCTCGGAAGCCTAGGGTATCTACTTTCACGGCTGTGGACAGACAAAAGTGGAAAATGTTCCATTTGGACACCTGATGCAAACCTCGAACCCCCCTGTGATGGAAGATGGGTAGAAGAGATAGGTGGGCCTGCCAGGTGGCGGCCCCAGCAGGATGGGGGACGGGAGTCCCTGCACCGAGGGGTCTCTGGTTGGAACCTCTTGGGAACTCAGTGGGCAGCTTTCAGGTGGCCTGCCTGGAGCACCCTGGGGTCCGGTCCAGGGTCTCTGCATCACGGGCTAGGATGTGAAGATCTTTGAGGTGCCCTGTCTTCCCGCTCCCCCCGCTCCCCTCTGCTCCTGCCCCACAGCTTTCTCCACTGCTGTCCTCTCGCTGGCCTGTCTTTGGTGTGCACTGACTGTTTCACCTGCTTTGTCGTCCCTCCGCCCGCCTCCTGACCTCCTGACCTCCTGACCGTCTGAGAAGAGAGATTTGGGTCTGTTTTCATCACTGCTGTATCCCCAGTGCACAGTAAGCTCCAGGAAACATTGTTGCATCAAAATGGAATGATAAACCTGCCATTGGAAGTGGTGGTGGTTTTTCATCTTTTGAAACTTGAGTTGTGCCCTCGGGGGTCTTGTTTCTGTGGCTGATGTGGTTTCATCGCACACCTCCGTCCTTTCCCTTGCCGGCTAGAGATGCGGTGCCTGGGCCAGCAGATGCTGGGGATGTGAGCGGCCCAGCGCCCCCGGACACTGGTGAGGGGTTGGTGGAGCTGGCTTACCCGCATCCCGGATACTTGTGACGCTTCCGGGAGCCTGCCTTTCCGGGAGCCACAGGGTAAACTCACAGGAGACTTGAGGCTTGGCATGGGTTCGCACACCAACAAGGGGGGTTATGCCACTGGCCAGGGTTGGTCTCAGGAATCCCTCCCTCTTTCCTTCAGTGATGTGCATTTTCCACGTCGCATCAGGCTCTAAGCCGCTGGGGCATCCTGAGGACACTTCGGGGGAAGTGGCTCCGTGCTGAAACAGCAGGCTGCTTGTTGCGGGCAGTTCCTGGCAGATTCGGGCTCACCGCTGTGTGTCCTCCAGGGCTCTGTGGCCACGACCTGCTCGCTCAGGACCCTCTTCAGGGGAATGGGACCCGAACGGAAGCAGGTGACCATGGACCTTCCTTGCTCGGAGATCAGCAGGTGGCTGGCGCCTGGGTAGCAGCTTGTCTCTGTCGGCTGTTGAGGTGACCTTCATCGTGGGCGTGTCGGTGATCTGGCAGGAAGTACTTGATCCTACGTGATCTGAACTAGCTAGGAGTCGGGTTCGGATTTGGGGTGAAGACGGTCTGCGTGTACCTCCTCAGGGCACACGAGTAGAGGTGTCTGTGTGTCCGTGCCGGTCACTCTCTGGTCACAGCACAGGGTGTGTTGTGGTTAAGTGTCGGAAATGTTGGTTGTCTTTAGGGTTTTAACGGTTCGGGTACGTGTGGGCCTTGGTTTGCTGATCATCGTGTTCTGTGTCGTGGGTGATGTCCTGAGGGCCTGCTTGCACAGCTCGGACTGGACTTCTAGGGACGCAGGCAGGTGACTCCACCCTTGCCAAACTCCCAGGACTCGGGTGAGGTGAGAGACAGTGTGAGTGGCGGAGGGGCAGAGAGAGAGGGAGACACAGAATGTGAAGCAGGCTCCAGGCTGTCAGCACAGAGCCTGATGCGGGGCTTGAACTCATGATCTTGAGATCGTGACCTGAGCTGAAGTCAGACACTTAACCGACAGAGCCACCCAGGCCACCCCTGTTCCAACTTGATGCCCCGAGTAGGTACCGGCTGTTGAGGCTTCTCTTCCCTTGGGGACACAGCCCCTCCCAGGCCCCTGTGCCACCACAGTTGGGCATGTTTCCACTCTTTGATTTTTCTGTGAACAATTGCACCAGATTTTGTGTGGGTGGCACCCTTCGCCCTTTTCACAGCGGCAGTCGTGTCCTGCTGCGTGGAGGGACACGGGCTGGTTCTCGTCAGGGTTGCGGGGAGTGTCCTGCGGGCCGTTAGCAGATGTGTGCCCGTAGCCCGCAGGACGGACTTCCAGAGGGAAGTGTGTACGTTGGAGAGGGTGGGCGGTTTGTGCTTGACGGATGTCGGTGCCCTGTCCAGAGGCTCACAAGTCCTTGCAGCAGCGCCGTCTGAGGTTTTTCTCCCTTGTAAAACTGCTGTTCGTTCGCCGTCCGTCGGGTACTGCAGGTGCCAGGGGCACGGCGGCAAGCAAGAGGGACCACGTCCTCACTGCGTGGCGCTGACGTGGCAGTGGGAGAGCGCTAACCCCTGAGCAGACTCCCCGTCCTTCGTCTGATGCGTCTGTCTTGTGACGAGTGAGATGAAGCCGTTTCCTTCCTGTAACTTTCATGCCTGTGCCCTGCTCCTCTGGGTTATCTGTCTCCTCCTCCACATCAGGGCATGCTCAGCCGCGGCCCTGTTGACATTCTGGCCTGGAGGACTGTCCTGTTCCCTGTCGGAGGCTTAGCGGCCTCCCTGCTACCTAGACACCGGTAGCACCTCCCAGTTGTAAACGAACAAAAATATCTCCAGACATAGTCGAATAGCCCAACTTCTAGAAAAGCCCGAGACCCTTCTTGCCAGGCGGGGCTTGCGCGAAGGATGTGGGAAACACACGTGCTCTCCCGAGGCCTGCAGCTGGGGAAGTCCCTTCAGATGCAGAAGGTAGTGGTTTACAGATAGACAGCTATGATGAGAAGTCCCATTTATTGAGACGCTTTTAACACTTAAACTTTTTACTTTTACTCACCGTGAGTTTGGAAGCTTTCAAGTTCTATGCCGACTGACTTTTACACGTGACCGCCACAGACCCGAGAGTGGTTATCGGTGGTGACAGAGCGTCGTGGGCCCTCATACCTCTGGTGTTTATTGTGAGAGGACCTCTGTCCCCGTGTGGGTTGTCACGGGCTGCGCTTCGCGTACATCCCCCGGTTGGTTAGGAGACACGCTCGTCCCTTTCCTTATCTTTGATCCAGGTTACAAGAGTCTCCACCACTCGGGGACTATCTGTTCTCGGCCCTCACAGCCGACACGGTGCTGCCGGCCGCCCCTGTGCTCTCGGTTCTGGTTTCCCGGCAAGCCCCACACCACAAGATGCTGGGGACGGGACGCGTGGCACTCCCCGTGGTAGAGTGTGCTGTTAAGTCCATGGGCGCCTCTCAGGAGTCAGGAGATAGAGGTCCTGTGAACCTGAGCCCTCTACAGAGGTCAGGGTAGTGGTCAGGCATCAGGAATGTTCCAGAAGAAATCTTCTCTGACCCTGCGTGTCTGGCAGGCCCCTGAGGGTCAGAAAGTTTCTAGGGGGACGTGGTATACAGCTGTGGTGCTCAGACGCCACCTTGTAACTGGGTTGAGACCCTCCGTCTTCCGTCCGGGTGGGTTTCGTCCAGATTCGCGCAGTATGCTGCAGGATTGCTGACGATTTGTGCATACGACGCCAGAAGTTACAGATGTAAAAGCGTGTTCTGTAGCATCGGCAGTCACTCTGTTTCCCGTGTCATATCCCTTAGTTTGAGAGGTTTGTGTCTTAATCCGACTGTGATTCTCTCTCCTTCCGTGTCTTTCAGCAAACGGGGATTCAGTGTCCGGTCCTTTGGAACAGGAACCCACGTGAAGCTCCCAGGACCAGCACCGGACAAGCCGAATGTTTATGATTTCAAAACTACATACGACCAGATGTACAATGATCTCCTTAGGAAGGACAAAGAACTGTATCCCAGTGGGCCGCCCCTTTACACGCCCCACGTGCTGGTCTCTGGCAGGTGTAATCGGTGACGTGTACGTCACTCCGACCTCCGGTTTAGGGGCGTCGTGAGGTGGGCACGTAGTGGCCGCCTCCGTGGGGTGCGTGGAGTCTCCCCCCGCGCGGTGCAGAAGCGGACACGTAGGGTGTGCGGACGGAAGCGTGGAGCGCACCTTGACAGAGTCGAGGGAAGTTCCGATTTAACGTTAAGCAGAACAGTTTAGATGAGGAAAGCGGAAACCACAGGGTTAAGTTGCTTTTCTCACTGCAGGGCTGCCCACTGCTGTCCTCTGCAGGTAGGTAGGCGTGTGCGTGGGTGTGCGTGCGCGCGCGCACGTGTGAGCGCGGCGTGCACCGATGCGTCTGTAGACAGGCCGCTTCACACATCTCTGCCACGTTTCCACGGGGTCAGGTTAGTAGGAGGGCCAGGTTTGCTACCGAGGGAAGCACGTCAGAAGCAAATAACCGGAGAGAACTTTATTTCATTCCAAGAAGAGGCAGAACAGACAGGGTCTGCTACTTACGACTCATGTGAAAGAAAAGGTATTTTTTAAATCGGTTTTATGAACGTGACCTCCGGCTGTGCAGTGGTTAAGATCATTGTTGCCTGGCTTTCGTCCAGGGCGCTTCATGATCACCCTGCGCTGCTTTAAAACTTCGGGGCCTGCCTCGTTACGGTGAGTGATTTACAGTTTTCAGGATGGAGCCCAGACATGTCCCAAGTGCAAGGAATATAAACACCAGACGGAGAACTTTGTCCTCGTGTCGGTGCTCTTACGATTTTTAATAAACTATAAATGTTTTTTGTAAATCTGTAGATTAATTAGTTAGCTGGAGTGTGGCTCCACATGTCATTCTAGCAAAGTGTAAAACTGGACCCTGACGGTTATTCCGTCTGCCCCCTGTGCTCTCCTTCCTCACCTACAATGAGAACGTTCTCGGAGGGCACTGAGGCCACGGTGCCATAGCCTGGCACGTGGGGCTGTCTGTGAGTCGCTGTGGATGGTGGTCACCTGTGACGCACCGCTCCCAGGAGTCCAGGACACGTGGTGCAGTGGACCCGGCGTCTTCCTGGGAAGTCCTGCGTGCCCCTTTCTCAGAAGCCCAGAGCCGGCTCTGGGAAGAGACCCCGAGGATTTCCAGTGAGCCGTGCCCCGGTCCCTGCATCGCAGTGACGTGCTCTGCTTGTGTCCTTGGGCCAAGAAAGAAGGCTGGGCTCTGGCTCACCGAGAGCAGCATCTCAGGAAGGCTTTCTCCCTGAACTTCTCCCTTGCGTGGAGAGCTGGTCTTAAGTCTTGCAGAGAAGTGTTGACCACAGCCCCTTTACCCTGGAAAAACCTTTGACCTTAAGTCCAGGCTTTTGTAGCTTGTTATAAACTCTCCATGTGTCGTGAGGCTTATCTTGAGACTCTGTTTTTGAAGATTATTCTTCAGCTGGCACCATTCATCTTTAAAACTCTTATGTTCAGGAGGGAAATGAAATCAGAGAATATTTATTTGTTCGTACTCCCTTAATCATTACAAATTAGGCCTTCTGACCGTGGAGTTGACCATGATCCTCCTGTTTCTAGGAACAGGCAGCACGTAACCACATTTTAAAAAGACCAGAATGAGAGGGTTTGGAGTAGGAGGGTTGATGTGATGTCCTGGCAGTTCTGAATGAAAGAGCAGAGACCAGCTGCTCAGAATTCAGGATCTCCTTTGTAGGCTGACTTTGTACAGAGGCACAGTCTCTCCACAAAGCATCCAGTCCAGGAGACAGCCACACGTGTGTGCCTTTGCTGCATCGTGGGGAGGGTGTGGCTGGGAGGGACGTGGCTGTTCCAACTGTCACTGCACTATTTGCCTCCTGAGACCCTGTGTGGGAAGGTCATCTTCACAGACCTCCCCTTTTGATTGCCCCTCGTGAGGCTCTGGGAGGGACACCTTTGTCGATTTATTAGTCACTTCTCTTGGGTGGGATCTCTGTCCTTTAGGAAGGGGGTTGTAGTTGGTTAACTCACCCAAGTACAGCCCTTGGCCAGTAAAGGAGGGACACGTGATCCAGGGGTTCCCCGTGGACACTGGCAAGACTCAGGACAGGGGCGTCAGTCTTCGTGCATGAAGGGAACAGGGAAGGAGGCGATGGCGGAGGGTCAGCTGTGTGTTGGGGTTAGACACCGGGCTTGGGAGGTGCCCTGATAACACGGGAGGGGATACTTGGCTGGTAATGGGGCACTTCCAGCTGCAGGGGGCCTGCCGCTTTGGTTGCTTCCCCCATTGGCTTTTGTGCGCAGATAAGAGCTAAAAAGCCAGATCTGTAGCCTAGACTGCCAGGGCTCTTACGGAAGTGACGTTTAGAACCTGCTGTGGAGAGCTGGAAGGTATTTTAGGATGTAACCCACAGATAAAACACCACATTCAGTACATGCTCGAATTTTCAAGAGAGAGAATGACTGGACAGGAGAAAAATGGCACATGGTGAGCAGAGCTGGGAGGTGAGGCCGAGTGGCCCAGTGGCATGGGTCGGGCGCCCTATGGGTGTGCGTGCACAGCGCTCCTGAGGCAGAGTCAGGACGCAGTGCTGAGCGCGGGGCTCTCGCTAAGTTTTGGCCGGCAGGCCTGCTAGTGTGAAAGCACTTTATAGGTAGGTGGTTTTCTCTGAGCAGGGTGGGCCTCGAGGGGTTGGGGGCCTCTTGCCTGTGGCTCCCGGTGATGCTTGAGCGGCCAAGCCCTGGTCTGCTGTCCCTGTCGGACCTGCCGTGGGAGGTGCAGCAGGGCAGGGGCGTGAGGTGGGATACAGACCTTGTTCGGCTAACCCTAAACTAGTCCATAAAGCTGGACTGGTCTGGTCCCCAGTTTCCTGTGGGAATTATCTACCAATAGTACTGGGAGTCAAGTCAAAAACAGAAGAGTTTTGTGGTCAGAGAATCCATGCAGCACACGAAGCTCACGGTCTTGTGGGCCTTCGTGTACTTCATGGGGCCGTGCAACCATCACCGCGGTAATCGTGGACCGTTTTCACCCCCACCCCCCACCCCCACAGCGTCCCCCGCCCCTGTCACCCACCGGCTACCTTCTGTCCAGACGCTTCATCCAAGTGGAGTCCTGGGCCTTGTGCCCTTTTGTAACGGGCTCCGCCCCTCAGCATGTCCTCGAGGCTCGTGGAGCGTGTATCCAACTGTCCATTTTTAGACATGATTTTTTTTTTCCCCTCTTTTAACCTTAAGTTTTGTCTTCCTTTGCCCTGGAGTTATTTTGAATATGGAGCAGCTTTAAAGTTAGTGTTTCGCCCTGTGGGCTTGAGCACGGCTCCAGGGCTGGAGTGGGGCAGGCTTGGAGGCTCGGCTCGCACTTGCCTCCAAGGCATTTCCTTGGGGGGGGGGGGGGGGGGGTTGCGGTGAAGAGCCCTGGGCCTGCCTGGAGCACCTTTCCTGAACCGGAAGTAACTTCTGCGACAATAGCGGATCACTGGACCCGGTGGAGGGGAGGGCTGCGGTGTCCTCCTCGGGCCTGAGAGTTTCGTGCATTCAAATTAGTGCCTGTTTAAAACCTTTGAGTAGCTACATGCTTTGTGAACTACAAAATCACTTCCAATCACTTGTCTTTAAAAGCAAGTCAGTGTGTGGCTCTAAATATCCTCAATGACGTTTTTAACTGGAGACCAGTTGCCCCCTAAACATGGGTTTGAAATGCAAATAGAGCTCTCACTCCCTGGGTCCTGGATCCTCCATATTCTCATTTTTCTCCATCTGTTGTAATTACCTTCTGGGGTTAGCTTTTTTTTAACCATTTGTTCCTTTTCATCCTCATTTGCACTGTCTTTTAGGCCTTGGGTTAATTCACGTGTACAGTTGACCCCAAACAGCATGAGTTGAAATTGCCCAGGTCCACTGGTGCGCAGATTTTTCTCGATAAATACAGTACGGTGCTGTAAGTGTATTTTCTCTGCCTTGTGATTTTCTTAAATTTTTCTCTAGCTCCTTTGTTCTAAGAATACAGTATATGATACATACAAAATATGTGTTGATTGACTGTGTTCCCAGTAGGGCTTCTGGTCAGAAGCGGACTGTTAGTAGTTAAGTTCTTGGAGGGTCCCGAGTTATACCTGAATATTTGCCTGCAGGGAGCACCCCTCACCGCCCCCCCCATGTGGTTCCAGAGGCCACTGTATACCCCGTTCTTTACTGTGTACTTGTCTTGGGGTAAAAGGTGAAAATAAAAATGATCTCTAAGATCGTAAATCCCCACAGCCTCCTGACCTCTGTCTCGGGTCCGAGGTCGGTGGACACGGGAGCTCAAGAGGGGGTCTGTCCTCCCTGAGGCCCTGTTGCCGTGCGACAGGGCCTCTACCCTTTTCCAGAAGCTTGTGGTCTGGGTCTCCTCGGGCTCCTGTGTCCAGCTCAGCTGAGCCCGGTGGGGAGGAGGGGGGGTGCCCGCCTGCCGGTCCCGTCGCGGGAACGGTTTCCGCAGCTCCAGCCAGAGCGTTCTCGTGCCTGCCCCGGGCCCGGCTCCACTGTCGGGTGAGCGCGCTCACCTGGCTGGTGGTCCCTGGCTGCCCCCTGGCTCGCTGCGCTCGAGGCGCACCGAGGCTCTCTTCACTTCTGCTGCGTTGCACCTTGTCTCATTTCATGCTGCTTGGCAGCTTTTTAAAGTAGTTTTTAAGTAGTTTTTGAAAACAGTTGTTTGTTTAACAAACGTCTACTTCTTAAGCCAAACACTGATTTCTAGAGAAACTCTGATCTAGCGTTGCTGGTATCTAAGCTTTCAGGTCTTAGCAAAGCACTCGTGCTTGAAGTTTACAGATGAGGAGCCGGAACAGCCACCACCGTTTTGGAGAGTGTGTGCCACCTCCGCTGGGGTAGCTGCCAGGGGTCGCTTGCGTGTCTGGGCGTGACAGAGCCAACACTGACCTCGCCCGCTGCTTCCAGAGCTCACCCGGGGCTGGGGGCAGGCCTGGTCTCCCCAGCCTGCGGGAGGTGATTTGCTGATGCCGGGCGTATAAACTCAAGGGTGGTCAGAGGACATTGTAGACTGGCCTGAACTGGCCGCCGAGCCTCGTGTTGGGGCAGCAGTTAGGTTGGATGCTGGTGGCTCGGGAGCTGACTTTGACATTTCCTCCGGGGGTTCCCAGGTTCTCATTTGTGCAGCCTGTATGCTCTGGAAAAACCGCTCTGATTTCCGAGTTGAATTTCTTCATATGAAAGAAGTCCCAACTCAAAAGCTTTTGATGTGGTGGTTCTGAGTATGGTCCCAGGGTCCCAGTGCTCCCTACGGCCCTTCCCGAAGACCCCATGCTTAAAGCTTACCTTTCTCCCTCTCCCCGAAGTGTGGAGAGGGCTCTGGCAGAGGCTCCCCTGCCCACCGTTCTCAGTCCTCCCTCTGACGGCTGACAGGCTGTTTGAATGCTTTTGAAGACGCCCCAAACCTGCCCTTTCCCCCAAAGCACTGGGCGCACCCTCTCCGGCTGGCTTTTCTTCGTCACAGGATGGGGAGGAAGGGGGACAGAACCGCCAGGTGCGGTAGGTCACTGTGAGGCCCGTGGGGACCAGACCCCGGGGGCCCAGGGAGGCCGCCGTGTCCCACTCCAGCCTGATAACCTGCTGGCTGAGGAGCAGCCACAAGAAACCCCTTGCTTCGTGCTGCTTCAGTGCTTTGCCCTGAGAACATGGGCTCGGGGTGTCTCCTGTATCCGTGTGGGTGAGGGGTGGTCTGGGTTCCCACGTGTGCTCCTCTCCTGGGGCCTTTCCTCTTAGTCCTCAGCGTGGTAGCACTTGGCGTGCTCCGTGATTCCTGCGTGTGGTTCCCTTTGGCCTTTCTCCCCTGAATCGAAACTCCGAGATGGTGTGGCCCGTGGCACGTAGCCAGTGCTGGACAGTGGGAATCCAGGTGAGCCACCACGAGCTCGGATTGGGGGGGGAGGGGCCGGATGGGCACACGGGAACGGGCCTCTTCCCCGGGCTGGGGAGACTGCCCGGGCCTTGACCAGGAGGAAGTGCGGGGTCGGGGAGGGCTCCAGGGAGACAGCCAGGCTGAGCAGCAGACGGGGGTCCGGGGTCCCGGGGGTCCCTGCGGCATCAGTCTGGCTTTCCCACCAGCCTTGGGGGTGGAGTGCCCCCTGAGGGAGCCCCGAGCGCAGGCACCGGTCCAGCGGCGCCCACCTTGGTACTGACCACTAGCTGGAGCTGTGCGGCAGGGGGGCTCATGCACACGCAGGGCCTGAGGCCCCACCGGGTCTTCCAGCTGCCCAAGCTGTCGTCGGCAGATGCCCGGGCCCTCTGTCCGAGAGGGGCTCCCAGTGGGCGTGTGGCCTCTAAAACAAGGGACTTCATCAGGGTGGCTCTGAGGACACATCCCGAAGGGCAGGCAGCAGCTGCCATCGGCACCCTCGAGGAGGGCCTGCTCCCTGCCCCGGCCTCTGAGCAGGTCTGAGCGGCGTGTCCTGCCAGGATGGCCCCCTGGGTTGCAGGTCACCTGGAAGCTTTGGAATCCTGTCCGCCTTTCCCCGATGCGTCCCTGTCCCGGCCCCGCTCCGAGCATGCTGGGCATCACCATTACCCTCCAGAGTAACATTTCCAAGTCTGGGAAAAGCATCCCCACCGGGCCTTGTTGCGTGCAGTTCTGGGCACGTCCCAGTTGGCGGGGGACGCTCAGCGAGGCCTTTCTCTCCAGAGGCCTCTGCACAGCTTGCTTCTCTGCTGGCGGTGAACCTCGCCGTCGGCTGTCCCGTGGCCACGGCTGTTTTCCCCGCTGGCTGTTTTCTTCGAGGCCTGTGGACCCGGCTGCTCTCGATCCCCACGAGGAGCCCTGCTGGGGGCAGGTGCGCAGCTGTGCAGTGAACACTGGCCTCCCCCCTCGGCAGACGTTTCGACGCTATAGAAGCTGAGTGCTCAACGGGGGTGGGGGCGGTTTCAGCTCGGTGACCACCGTGGGCTTTGTCTACTCATCGTGTCCTGTTCCTGCTTTGGGCTTTTTTCTTCTGGGATTCTTAAATTTTGTGATAAAACAAGGGGTTTTCTTAAGGGTTTTTTTTTGTTTGTTTGTTTTTGAGAGAGGGAGAGCGCGTCCAGGCTCTGCACTGCCTGCGGCAAGCCCAACGCGGGGCCTGAACTCCCAAACCGTGAGCTCGTTATCTGAGCCCAAGTCGGACGCTCCACCGACTGAGCCACCCAGCCACCCTCAACTATTTTTTTCTTAGCTCACTAACTAGAGTTTCAGTGAGGAAGAGGGATCGTTTTACTTCTCCTTGTACTCATTCACAGAAGTGTCGGCCGTCGAGAGTAACAGCCCTTGCTCAGCCTGCGGGACGCTGCCTTCTGATGGCAAAGCCCCGCGTGTCACGGATGTAGGTGGTCAACGCAGGCGGCCCAGAGAGCAGGGTGTCTGCTGTTCGTGCTGCTGGGCTCAGCCCTCCTGTCTCCACGGCACACCTGGGATTTAGTCCAGTTTGGAACCATTTATGTAAACCAGACGTGATGATAGTCTAATTCATAATTTTAAAACTTTTTCTTAAAAAAGGTTCAAAAAGTAAGTTAACTTTCACTAAAATGCTCCATCCTAGGGCTCAGCTTTTTGCGCTGAGGTTGAAATGTGTATAAAATTAAGCAGCTGGGGGTAGGTATGTGTCTGTGCCTGGCCGGCTGGGTCGGTGGAGCATGTGACTCCATCTCGGGTCACAGGGTCCGGCCCCTCGTAGGGCTCGGAGCCTACTGTTAAAACGCACACACTCACAAAGACTGAAGATATTTTTCCCACTGTAATTTTATTTATCTGGCCAAGTTATTTAAATTTGTTTTCTGAACTTCCTCAAATTTAAGCGGATGTGGTGGTTTAACCTGTTTGGACAAGTGGTCTCGTTCTCTTCTCTTCTCTTCTCTTCTCTTCTCTTCTCTTCTCTTCTCTTCTCTTCTCTTCTCT
>NW_026057585.1:104060123-104069747 GCF_023721935.1 Panthera uncia
CTTCTCTTCTCTTCTCTTCTCTTCTCTTCTCTTCTCTTCTCTTCTCTCCTGTGTATTTATTGAGAGAGAGAGAGAAGGCAAGCAGGGAGGGGCAGAGAGGGAATCCCAAGCAGGCTCTGTGCTGGCAGTGCAGAGCCTGACGTAGGGCTTGATCTGACGAACTGTGAGATCGTGACCTGAGCTGAAACCAAGAGTTGGACGCTCAACCGACTGACCTAGGCGCCCCCGTCATCTCTTTATTACGTAAAAGCTTCCTACGAAGCGCTAAAGTTTAATCATGCTGGACAGCGTGTTATGGTGGACCTTTGTCGTCTGTTCACTTGAAGCCGACTCTAGGTGGCCAGGGGTGAGGCCCACGCGTTCGCTAAAGCCGGGAGCAGCCTGGGGGGGGGGGTCAGTGACCTCACTGCCCCCACCTCCAGGTTTCTGAGGAGGTGGCGTGGCCCGCAGGATGGAAGAATTGTCATGCCAGTGCTGCGTTTTGTAAGCCCCCTTTAAAGGGGGTGTTTCCTTTGAAGAAACGAGAGGATGTAACCCTTCCCTCCGTAGTGTCTGCTGCCTCTTTGTGCAGGGCCGCCGTGGCCAGGTGTGGGGTGGCAGCCGCTCCAGAAGCCGAGTGCCAGGGTAGTTCCGACGGCATCCTTCTGCGCTGAGTAAACCAACAGGATGTGAGCCGCCCCCCCCCCCCCCCCGAACTGGAAACTTCCCAGTGAGTTGTGGGGAGGCCATTGGTGCCCCTGGGCTGCGGCGGCCCGTGTGTGCCGGGTGAGCTCGCCTGGCAGGTGCCAGCTGTACTCAGGGACGCTCTGACTCGTGTGCCCCGGGAGCCGGGCGTAAATGTCTCGGCTGGCACACTCAGTGTGACTACTGACGCAGGTCTCTCCACGCGCTCTGCTGGTTGAGCCCAGCAAGGGCGACCCTGCCGCGGCTGCGGGATTCTGAGCCTTGTGGGCGCCTCCGCTTTGGTGCACCTGCCGTGTGCCCTGCTGTCCCGTGTCCCCACTTAGCGCATTTGCACTGTGGGGTTGCAGGTTGGGCCTCCCGGGAGGTCTCTGGTCCCCGCACTCAGAACGTGCTACCCCAGAGGCCTGTTCTCGTTTTCTTTATCTTTCACGTAAGTAACACCTGTTCCTAAGAACAGTGCCAGTGACCTCTCCTGGTGGGTTCTTGGGAGCTGTGTTCTCTGGGGGGTGCTGTGTGTACAGCCCCCCGTTGCCACCTGTGTGTCTGCAGGACCCGGTGCTCAGTATTCTGTTTGTGGACATGGTCATTGAACATTAAGTTACCCTGAGGGCTCCCCACAGAGACAGAAGTGCTCCTGACCTGCTTCGGCTCTTGGGTTTGTGTTTTGAATGAGGCATTAAACTAAACCCTGGAGGTTTTGTTCTAACGTTATCTAGGATCCAGGGAAACCCTGCGGCGTCTGGCCCTGGGTGTGTGAGGCTGACAGCCACGTCACTGTGGCTCCCGGGGCAGGGAGGGCACCAGCCCGTGCATTCAGCAAATGCGAGACCCCGCTGGCCACAGGCCTCAGTTGGTGCTGATTTGAAGTTGAAGGCAGAAATGCCACCACATAATCCTGAATTTGAACTGAGCTCTTGAATGCTCTCTGAGATGGGTGGGGAGGCTCATTCCCTGCCTGTTCCCTAGGTGCGTTGAGGGGAGCAGGCACCTGAGAGGCTCCAGCTGCACGGTGGGGGCGCCCGGACGCCTCTCCCCACTTCTGACAGGTCACACACTCCAAAGGAAAGTCCCTGGGGGCAGGAGGGGTGCCCAGGGGGTTCTTGAGGGCAGCAGAGAAGAGGGCTGCCGACTGGGAGTTCTAACTTCCTGGGCCAGGGAATTGTCCCTCGTGGTGGATTTGGGGTCGGGATAGTACCCTGTGCTTCCTGGAAGCATGGCCCTGCTGACTTTAACACTGTGCTCTGTCCCCGTGCCTTTCAGGGGGTTTTCAGAAGCCCCAGTCCTCTCCTGGGGCATGGCTGGCTGTCTTCCGGCTTGGGAGCATGGACCTGGGCTCAGCCTGGCGGTGGGCCTTTTCCTCACCGTCACCCACCCCCATGCTGAGCACCTGTGGTGGCCCAGACCCTGCGGTGGGGGTGGGGGGGGTGGGGGGGGGTGCGGTGCTTGGGCATTTCTGAGCTGAGCTGCCCTTGAGGGTCTTTCCCCAGAGAGGACTTGGGTCCCCACTTGAAAATTCTTGCTCCGTATCTTATGTTTGCATATAATCAACCCTAGATGCAGGGTTTAAAAAGATGAGCAGGTTCTCTAGGTGTGGCCCACGCTTGGGGAGCCTTAACTATGGAGGGTTTGGGTTTACATCCAAGGCCAGCAAGTGGAAAGACCTGAACTAAGTATGGTAGTGTTGGGGACCGGAGCAGGTGTTGACAGGGGTCTGGTCACCCATCGTCTCAGCGGGGCATCCTCTGTTAACACAGCCTGAGCAGTGGAACCAGGGCCTGATCCAGCCGCCTGGGGTGTGCTAACCCCCACGGGGGGTGGAAGGGGAGCCCAGTGCACCCCTGCCTGGGTATACTGGCCCAGGCCCCGCCCCCCCCACCCCGCCCCAAGGTGAAGGTTCTGACTTGGCCTGGTTGCTAGCCTCTGGGATCCACGGGCACTGTGGGGCCAGCATGCCCCGCCTCTCACCAGGGTTTGTCTTGATTACGTTTGGTTGGTGACATTTGTGGGGAAACGAGGCTTGGGCTGTGCTTCCCCATCCTTGGCAAGAGCCTCTGTTCGGCTGGGGAGCAGGGACGCTGGTGCCTGGTGGCAGCCTGGTGAGGGTGTGGAGCGTGAGGCTCCCCTGGGAAGTCTGTGGCCTTGGTGAGCGAGCGTCAGGCCCTCGTGCTCCTGCGGTGCCTTTCCTGTTCGAGCTCTGCAGATGGCTCGTCTCCTGTCACTTGTCTTTAGCGTAAACCTCCGCCTTCCCTCCGTCCTTCATGGAAACCTCTCTGTTTGAGCCAAGGTTCCGCAGGTGCTCCAAGGGGCACAGGCCTTGCTCTGTGGCAGTCCCTGGCTCCCTCCATCCCCTCCCTCACCCTCCTCACGGGACAGCAAGTTGTGCTTCCCCTGGGGCTGTGAGGGTCTAACTCGGGGGGCCCAGGGTACACATCCACAAAATGGCTGTGGAAGCCCTCGTCTTTGGGAAATCACTGGAGAGAGAAAAGAGTTCGGCTAAACCTCTTTAGGTTAAACCTAGCATTGGAAAAGTTGCTTTGAATCAGAACGAGAGCCGTGTGGCTCTGCTCTCAGGGAGAGCCTAGATCCCTCAAAGGGCGGCCCCTTGAGGCAAGGCTGGCCTCAGGCCCCTGGGGCTCCCTCTGGGCTTGGTGTGGTCTCTGCAGTGTTTTGCCGTGCGCATTTCAACTTTGCAGAGAAGACGAGTTATCGTGGCTTCCCTGTTCCTTCTCTCATCGCCTTGCTCTCTTTCTGGGGACAGTCTCCCATCCTGTATCCCATGGGCTTCCCCTGAGTCTCCTTTGGCCTGCTTGCTGAGGTTTACATAACAGCTTTGAGCACGTGCTATGCGCTGGTGCTGGCGAGGTCTAAGTCGTCTGCTAGTTGAGACCCCAGAGTGTTTGAAGACGACCCTTCCTTTTGTACTTCCTGTGATGTGACCAGAACACCAGGTCCTTCCCCGGGGGGAAGGCGGGGGGGGGGGGGGGGGGGGGGGGGGCGGGGAACCTGCTGCCTTCACCTGTTGCAGGTGAGAGTGGTGAAGACAACTGCCTTCTGAAGGCCAGGAGTGAGGCGACAAGGCCGTCAGCCGGGAGTGCGCGGTGGCTCCTCGCGTCACACCACGCTGCTCGGCAGGTGGGAACCTCGCTGCGGGTCCGCATTGTGCCACAAGAGCGAGAGGGCGTAACCGGCTTCATCCCCAGCAACTTGGCCTTCTGGAAAGATCTCGGGGTTCACTTGGAGGCGGAAGCTTCATTAGGAGCCTCCCCATTTATCCCAGGGCGCTTCCGGTCAGGGTGCTGGGGAGAGTGGCAGCCCGCATGCCACGTCCCATGTCCCCACCCCCCCGGGAACCCGTTCCCCAGCTGGACAAGGGAGCTCGTCCCTTCTGAGGGCGAGACTCTGGCCTGCTGCTGTCCCATCCTTGGAGATGCCTTCCTGCCTCTGGGAGTTGGCCGGCCCCTTACTAAGCTGGTGGCCGCTTCCGGGCCCCCGTCGCTGCCAGCCACAGGAGAACCGTGTGTCATGGGGGGTCTGACGGTGCTGCCTCCTTCCAGAAGCAGGGCCCTCTGCTGACCTCTGCTTTGGCCTCGCTGTGCCCGGATAAGTTTTTCGGCGGGGCCTCTCTCTGCTCCTCCACATCCTGTCTCTGTCCCTGTCCCGGGCCACTGTGACTTGGAGAAGCAGGTGGGTTTGTGGTCAGTCTTCAGAGGCTCCTGCCCAACCCGGCCTTGCATCTCTGGTGTTTGGCAGGAGACGGTCCAGAAAGGCCACCGTCACTCTTCCCTTGGACACTGATGAAGGTTAGGGTTTGATCCCCGAACGAGGCATTTTTCTCCTTACAGGAATCATTTCATCTGTTCCTTTCTCTGTAAGTAATTGAGGCCGAAGCAAAGGAGGAACGGTTTCACGAGGCCTGAGCGCTGCAGGCCCCAATGAGGGGCCTTCCCCGAGCGCCTGCTGGCCACCTGTCCCCAGGGGCCGGGAGCCTCAAGCCTCGGCCTCGCCCGAGACAGGTGTGTGTCTGAGGACACACGGGACACGGTCGGGCGCTGTGGTCTTCACCCTGCCGGCAGGGGTGCGGGGGGGCGAGACCACGGGCCGCCCCGGTCGCCTGAGCCGCCTCTGTCCGCCCTGCACCAGCGGGTGGGCCTTCCCGAAGCCGTTTCTTTACGCTGGACTTCGGTGCCGAGTGTGTGAAGGGCCGGGTGCTGAAAGGCCTCCGAGTGGCAGCACAGCCGGCTGGGGGGGGGGGGGGGGGGGGGCGGGGGGGGCTGTGGGCCCAGCCCAGGGGCGACACGGGGGTTCGGTGGTCTGGCAGCTGACGGGTGTCTTTTCAATGTAAAACTCGACACGGGCCACTCACAGATGTTCTAGAAGCTCTTTCCACTATCCAAAGAGGTAGGAAACGTATTTTGAGTAATAGGAGATTAAATCGCCCTAACTTAAGATCTGGGGGAGCCCTAAAATGTATCACTCAGAAGTCCTCCAGCAGCTAATCTGTCTCGTAAACAGAATTAAAGATGCTTATTCCCAGCTGTCTGGAATGCCCTTTAGTGATAACCACGGACCTCATCTTTGGGGACTTTGTCCCTGTCTCTTGAGGTGGTGAACCCTATCCCTGGGGTCACTGGGTTGGGTCGGGTGTGGCCCTGTCTCGAGGGTCCCACGTGAGGTGCTTGCCCCTCCTGCGGGGCCTGGACCACCTTCTATTTTCAGTCGGCCCCCTGCTTCCCCCCACCCCCCAGCCTCCTCCATGCTTCCCTTTCTCTGGTGGGTTTCCAGACTTTTCTTTTTTTTTTTTTTTAAACTGCAGCAACTGAGCCAGACCTGGGACTGGCTTTGTCTTTGCTGAAGGGCTGTGCTCAGTGTGAGTGATTACAGAGTTGCCGGGGGATGAGTCAAAAAGCAGGTTGTAGACACTAGGTCTCTGCTCTCTAGAAAAGGTTGGTCTGAAGGGCTGCCGGGTGTAGGGCAAGCGCGTCCCCCGCCCGGCTTGTCTTCCGCAGGACTCCAGGGACTGGCCTGGTCCACCCTAAAACGGCCTCAGCCCCTCCGTGGCTCTGATGCACCTGCCAGGAAGGGGTCCAGCAGCTCTGCTGTTGCAGACGCCGAGGTGCTGGGCTGGGCTGTAGGCGCTCCCAGCTTTACTACAAGTCTTTAAGGTTCCTTGACTCCGGCGCTTAGCTATACGCAGAACGGCATTTTACATATGTTGGACAGAAACAAGAGAATCAAGCCCCGGCCAGAAAGGTTCCAGAACTGCAGAGACCTGTTCGATCTGATCCTCACCTGCGAAGAGAGGGTGTACGACCAGGTGGTGGAGGGTAAGCATGCAGGCTGGGCGCGCCGCACGCCTGCTGGCCGTCTGCCCGTCACGGCCTCGGGGGCGCCCCTGGCTGTGAGGCAGAGCCGGTCCCCGGACGGCCAGGCTGCCCCGCGCCCGGCTCGCGCTTCCCGGCCCGGGGCGTGGCGCGGGGTTCCTGTGGCTCCTGTGGGCAGGGGAGAGCGGTCAAGGCCGTGGTGGGGTGGGTGGGGCCCTCCCTCCTCCTCGGCCCCCAACCTGCGTGCCGAGGGTGGGGGTGGGGGCGGGAGGTGGTGGCCTTCGGGTGGCCGCGTTCGTCAGAGCAGACCCACCTGTGTGTCGGCCGACGGCATGGTGCGGGTTTTAAGTCTTTCGGGCACGTGCCGAGCATGTGCGAAGCAGAGGAACCAGGGGCCTGGTGCTCGGCGAGTGGGACCACGTGGCCAGCTCGTTGAGGATGACCGTCGCCGGGTCTCCTTGAGTCACCCCATGTCTGGCGTGCAAGTGCTCGGGCCTGGCTTGTTACCCAGAGGCCAGAGGCAGGGAGCGCGTCGGCCCCCTCACACTCTGGTTCTGAAGCCTCTGACCGCTGTGTCTCGTCCCTGTTAGATCTGAACTCCAGAGAGCAGGAGACCTGCCAGCCGGTGCACGTGATCAACGTGGACATCCAGGATAACCACGAAGAGGCCACGCTGGGGGCGTTCCTCATCTGCGAGCTGTGCCAGTGTGTGAGTACCCTGTGCCCTCCTGTCCCCTGCTCTGGCCCAGGAGCCCAGGTCTGCCTGACCCAGGGCCCCAAGGAGCAGTCTCTGCCAGAGGGACTTGACCAGGGCCACCTTCTCCTGACACACGGGTTTTACCAGGAAAGTGGCTATCACGTGATTCGGATTCACGTTCGGGTTATTTTCAAATGTTAAAGTAGGTGCAGAGGCGCCCACAGATCTGTGGATCGACCACACGGCTCTGGCTTAAGAACTTGCCTCTGTGCCTTTCGTTGGGTTGATGGAGGCGCGGTGCCCTGCTCCACGTCCGGCTTCCGCGGAGATGGCCGTGCGTGCCCACCGAGACCCGTCTGCCGAAACCCGGCTGACGTCGAAGGGAGCCTGGGGCCCTCAGAGGTGCCGTCAGAGCTCTGTGGACGCGGTGGGTCCTCCTCTCTTGACCCTCGGGACCCGTCAATCCTTGGCCTGCCCGAGCGGCCCTGGGCAAACCTCCCTTGAGTGGAAAACCCCAGGGACTTTTGCAGCCACCGTGCAGCTGTGCTCAGAGCAAGACCTTCCCTCTCAGATGTGACAAAAGGACTGACCCAAGCAGAAACCCATGCGCCTCGTCCTGTCCTCTGCCCACAAGCTCTGCGTTTAGGTCAGCTGGCTAGGAGTGGCCGAAATGAGGGAAACGTGTGGCTTAACCAAGAAGCCAGAGACAGGCAGGCCCGGACTGTTTTGCTGTGAGGGCCCAGGCCCTGGTGTCTTGTTCCACACAGCCAGCCTCTGTTCCCAGCATGGCCATCGTGCGAGACAAAGGGCTGAAGGGGAGCGCATGGCCCAGAAGCTGCGCGTGCGCTTTCCATTCGGGTCACCCGACGAGAGGCGAGGTACAGGGGGTCTCTTCGTGTCAGAGAGGCGCTGCTTACAGGCCGAGGCTTGGGCCGGTGAGCGGCCTCGGCCACCGTGCGGCCCGCGCCGGCCCCGGGCCACCCTTGGGCCGTCCGCCAGCGGCACCTATTTCTTCCAGGAAGGGTCTCCACCAGGGGACGTCTGGCCTTCTCTGCTAACAGCTCTGGCTCTCACAACTGGGAGGGACCATAGTGGCAGCCGGGGGGGGGGGGGGGGAACGCCACAGATGTCCCAACACCCTGCCGTGCACGTGACGCCACCGCTGCAGAGCACGGGCTGGCTTTGGGCAAGCGACCGAGCCTTTACGGAATGGGGACAGCGGAGGCGGCGAAGGTCCCCAGTCCGTGTACTTGGGACATCAGTGGGCAGGCCTCCTGGGGTCAGAGCCCGGCCCCTTCCCGGGTGGGCTACAGCAGGCGGAGGCCGGGGACTGCCCGAACCCTCTGTTCTCAGGCCCCCGCGGGGGTGGGTGCCAGCGAGTCTCCAGAGCACAGGTCAGCACTGGGTCGGGGCACGGGCGGCTGGGTGCCCGGCACCACCCCTCCCAAACTCCCAGGGCCATCGCCCACCTCCGCACCCGCTCAGGCGGCCTGTGCCTCCCCCCAGATTCAGCACACAGAGGACATGGAGAACGAGATCGACGAGCTGCTACAGGAATTCGAGGAGAAGAGCGGCCGAGCCTTCCTGCACACGGTCTGCTTCTACTGAGCCGCCCGCCCTCCTGAAGCCGACTTTCTGAGCTTCCTTTTGTTAATACTTTTCCTCCCTGATACCTGTTTTTACTTTAAGGTGTTCTGCTGGCGGACAGCAGCAGTGCCCAATGAACTGTACATACAAAATGAGAAGATACACAGACACCAGATTAAACCAAATTCTTTTCTTTCCCGCTTCTCCTTATGAGTGGGATGTCAATTAGGAAGTTTTCTTTCTTTAACCAAAAACGTAAACAACGGTTTATAGTACATTTTCCCCATACATTTGTGGCTCTCGTTGTGGTTCCTCCCCTGTGCCCCCCAGACTTGCTGGAATGTGCAGATAACCTGAATGAAGCCGCGCACTGTCTCACTAGCAGAGAACCTGCAATCGTCCAATAAATAGATGCTGCTGCCTTTGCTTTGTCCTCAGTTGCCCACCTGGCCTGCCGGGGGGTGGGGGTGGGGGGACAGGGGGTGCTCTGGGACCTGTGGACCGCAGCCTGACTTCTGGTGGGACCCTGAGGTCCTGCTACCCACAGGGACTGCTGGAAGAATGGAGCCCTCCCTGTGGCACCTCCTGGGGCTCAGATAGTTGTCCCCAAGAAGCCTTATTTCCTCGTGACCCTCCTGACCCCCATATCTGTGGAAGTCCTCAGGTCACCATGGGGAGGTGGTAGGGGCTCCCACACCGGCAGTGCCCTTCTGGGGGCTGTGGGTGCGGCCTTGGCGCAGGGACTCTCTCCTGGACCCCCAGCATCCCCGGGCACTCTGAGCAGAGCCACAGACACTGGCCTGGGTTTTCGAGGTGCCCAGTCCCGGTGCCTGGTGCAGACTCCTCAGGGAAGATGGGCCTGAGGCTGGCCCTGCCGCCACTGTGGGGCACCCTTTTGGTCTTTGCTGGGCCATGTGGCCATGGCTTTGGAGTGACCTCCCTGGCAGCTCCCCAGCGGCCCTGCAGGGCGGGCGCTCCACCAAAGGCAGGTACTTGCTGGAGGAAGCCGGGTGCCAACCAACCTGCCTGCGGCCCCGCGACCCGGGAGGAGGGGTCTTCGGTTGAGCGCTGGGGCGGAGGGTCCGGGAGGGCGCAGGGCCCTCCCCAGGAACGACCGGTCTGGTCGGGACTGGCCAGACGGGGACGAGATCCCGCCCTGCGGTCCCCGGGGAGGGGTCCGGCCGACGGCGCGGGGCGGGGCGGGGCGGGCGGCGCGGCCCCTCCCGGGAGGCGGGCGCGGAGGGCGGGCAGGCAGCGGAGGCCGGAGCGGCGCCGAGCGCGCGGAGGGAGGAGGCCGAGTCCGGACCCCAAGCCCCGGGCGCCGTCGTGTGATGT